>NW_010513587.1:18697-20801 GCF_000687285.1 Phaethon lepturus
GAAGCAGCTCTGCCTGCATCTCTGCTGAGTCTCCTAGTCTGTGTGCTGAGCTCCTCCTCCCTGAAGAAGCAAGCTTGAGCAGGTTTATAAATAGGAGTTTTCAAGCTAATGAGAGGGGGTGCGGGGGTGAGGAAGAGAGAAACTGCACTGAAGTCACTTCAGAGGCAGATCCTAACGCTCTTCAGAACGACAGCTTTGCAGCCACAGCCAGAGAGGGACGTTTGGAGAGGGGATGGTTAAGCACTGAAAGGGGGAAGCGGTTTAAGTCTTGGTTCTGCCACAAGTTTTAATACAACTCGGGAGAAGTCATACTTCCTCTCAGTTCTCCATGGGCTGAATCCTCTTCCTGCTTCCCTCCCAGCAAATGACCTCTAATGCCTGTGGGGCAAGAATGATCTATTCCTATGCATTTACTTGCAAATCAGTAAAATAAAGCTTGCCTCTTACTGGGATCTCCCAGTATCACCACGATAATACCGATGGCTGTTCAGAGGCAGTGCCCTGGCTCATACACACGACATCCTCTCGCTGGAGCACAATATACACCTTGCATTTTATGACTTTTTTCCTCCCTTGTTTTTTTATTATCCCAACTTAGGGCTGGTAAATAAAGCAGCACAAGTCCTGCTGGGACTAAAATCCTTGTACCACTTTCCAGAAGGATAAGTCATTTCCCTTATCTGTACTATGAAGACAAAACACAGCCAGGATGACCTAATTCATACAAATGGCATGTGGGTCAGCAGCTTCAGATCTGGACAACACTCTGCACAGGCTACATGCTTTTGTAAATGCCAAATGTCACTGTATTTGGTCTCCGAAGCAAAAAGCAGGAACCTACACCAAAATCACAGCAGAGGAGTGGCTGAGAGGCAGCTCTCTAATGCCATATGAGCATGTGTGATAAAAGAGAGGTGGGGGCCAGACACACTAAAGGCAATATCAGACCTGAACATCACAGCCTGCTCCTGAGAAGCCTTCCAGGAGTTACAAGATTATTAGACAAGTACTCTCCACTTGGGTAAGTACTAGGACTCATTGTAACGTCTGCAGTGCTTAGCAGATATATGGAGGTGACATGAGGCCAGGTGTAGAATAAAAGCTGCGCGTAAGTGCAGTGAGTCATGGGTGACTGTCTGGGATCATCCCTGACTGCCTCTAAACATGAAGACTGACCTGTAATGGAAAACACAGGATGTCCTGTCGCTCTGTCTGCAGTGGAAAGAATCCAGATTCATTCTGGCGCAGGACAGCCAGAATGCAGACATTATACTTGAAATACTCAGTGTACCTACAAAAGAACTGATGCTCCTGCATCCTTTACTTCTGGACCTCACACAGACTAAATCTCAAGCATGCTGTTCTTTTCATCCACCAAATTAGGACAGATTCCTTGGAGAGATGATAGAACATAGTCCTCTCCTCCTTGTATCTTCTCTCTCAGAAAGTCCTTTCCGAAGAGGTTTGGAAGCTTTCATTTCCAGCCATGGAAATGGTTTAAGATCTTCCCATACTGTGTCTCCTTCTGGGAGACCCCCTTGTTTAGTCCACAGTTAAAACTGATCACTAAAAACAAACTTTCCGCTTTCCAAACACCCAGCTGCAAGACCTGGCTGCTCAGGACAGCAGAAAGAATCACTTAAAACATTCTGGCACTGTGAGATAGGAAGAATTAGTGTCAGCTTTGCAGGAACATGTTCATCATTTTGAGGCATATCCAAACGGCAAGAAAGCAACCCTCATTTACCTATCCCAGTTTAGGAAAGCAATACCCAGATGGTTCCTATATTTCTATCCATCAGGCTGAAGGCATGTTTACTGGGAAGATGAGACTTTCTCCTACTCCTGGGTATTCACTTCTCCACAAAACTCTTGCAAAAACTTTCATGACCTGTTACAGATAGCTTCATCAGTAGCCCAGTAGCTTACTGAGGAGGTGTAAGATGTGGTAACAATGTCCTACCAAGAGGTTCCATTCAGACAGCAATTTGAAAAGGGAATGGAAAATTTAGCCCTTGTATTTTATTAGCTGAATGTGATGCTCTTCTAAAGCCTGTTGGCAAAGTTAAAAGGTTGATGGCATTTTTAAAGAGTAGGCTGAACC
>NW_010513587.1:20832-21705 GCF_000687285.1 Phaethon lepturus
AGATGTACTGAACTTCTCAATGAAGTACTATGCTCCTACTGCCTCCTGTAATACAGGAGAAACAGGTCTTCCACACACTGAAGAGGAAATTTGTTCTGATGGCACTGGGACATAGAAACACAAAATCTTCAGCACTATTACTACTGTCATCACTTTAGGAAACCCGCTTTTGTTAACGTCCCAGAAAAAGGTCTCTCTGTAGTAACACAGTATCCAAGGAAAGGTCTTTTTCAGAGGTTCTCCCATCCAACAACCATTGCTTCATTGCTTTCCCTTTTCAGAAGCCAGTTTTCTATCAAATATTGAGTCTATAGCTCTAAAATATTGGGCTAAGTACCTGTTTGATCTCTCCACAAGCATCAGCCATGCTTTCTGCTTTGCAGAACATGTTGCACAACTACAGGTCTTGTTTGCTACCCAATCTCCTGACTGCCAGACCAGTGCTTTATCCACAAGAACACATTCCCAAAAAACAAACAAATGAAACAGGACTAACATCGCACCCTACTTCTGCACTACTTGCAGCCAGGAATAGATCTGTTCGTTTCATCAGTGGAAACAGTTTACTGATCTAGTATTGTGGTTTTCAACCCATAGTATGTGAGATCCCAGGGGTCTGCGAATTATTTTTAAGGAGTCCATAGATAAAGACCAAAAAAAGCAAACCTACTCTCCCCACAGGAGCCCACACCTCTGCTGGAATTTTTAGTGGTTGGCAAACTGGAAGAAGGTTGAAAACCATTTGTCTGGTGTAACAAGATAGGATATGTTCCCTCAGGCATAAAATTTTGGGGAACTGCTGAGGAACTCTGCCA
This sequence comes from Phaethon lepturus, assembly GCF_000687285.1. NCBI lineage: Eukaryota > Metazoa > Chordata > Aves > Phaethontiformes > Phaethontidae > Phaethon > Phaethon lepturus. The sequence continues at coordinate 21,648 of NW_010513587.1, forward strand.
AGTTCTAAGAGTTCTCCAAGTTCTAAGAGACACTCTCCATCATTTATCAGCAGTCTTG
>NW_010513588.1:0-322 GCF_000687285.1 Phaethon lepturus
GCCCGGTCCCGCGCGCCTCCGCCACGCACCCGCCGCAGCGGCAGAGCGCGCAGCAGGGGCGAAGCACCCCTTTCCTTTTCTTCTGCACGTTTCAATAGTGGAGGAAGAGAATGATCTGGGAGCAAATCGCAGAGCCCCTGAACCTTCTACCTACAGCACAAATTTAAATCCACCCCCAGCCTAGAGACAATCTTGCACGCAACAAGGCCTTTTCTGGAGAGAGAGATGCCTTGGAGAATCCATCCTCGACTGCAGCCTGGATGAAACGCTTTGGAGAAAAGGCAGGAAAGCCCCGAGCGTTTCCCACTCACCTCTTTACCTC
>NW_010513588.1:353-8610 GCF_000687285.1 Phaethon lepturus
AGGCACCATGAAACACAACCGTGACACCAGGTCTTTAATGCAGCACCAGCAATGCTGAACTGTCTTGAGATGTCATGCGCAGGTCCTCAGCCTTGATAATATCTAGAGACTAAGCTCCCCAGCGTGTGTCCTTTGCACAAGGTACGAACGTCATGCTTCCTTGCATGTGGTTTTTTTACTTTTACTATTTTCAGTAGTTACATGCAATTTCTACTTGTGCTTCATAAGAAAAGGAGCCACTGATTCACTGGCCTATCATTTCTTATTTTTTACATGTCTCATGTCCCCACTTAGTCATCTCTTTACATTAAATGACCCTAGACTTTTCATTAACACTGCTTTAGTTATACTGTTTTTCATCTTGACAGCTTCTATATCTACTCCATATACCCCATTAGATGCAAGGATCAGAGAGTAGCTTAGGAAAGGGTCTTTCACTGATATTATGACACACTTATTTTTTTAATCCCACTCTAATCTTCATGTGTTTATTACTATTTGCCCTATTGCCTTGCATTGAGTAGATTTTCCACTCACTCTCCGCAGTGTCACCTGGATCTACCTCACCCCCTCTTCCCTACCGTTACCGCTCACTCTGGGTGCAGTTACCATACCAGAAGCTCCATTTATCCCTTCCGCGGTGTAAGATGCCTTCCTGTGGCTGTCAGCACTGACTCCCACCCGCTATCACCCTGCCCATCCTGCTAACTTGGTCCCCACCTCCTGAAATCCTTCAGTCTTGGCTAATCCTACTAATCACATGAGACTTTGACCCTTGCATCGTCGCAACCCACTTTTCTGGCCCATTAACAAATACATTATACATCAGTGCTAAAGCAGATGCTGCTGGCGTTTCCTGCTAGAGGAGATGCAACAATTACAGTCTTACATGCAAGCTTAATTTCTTCTGAATCCCATTCCCAAAATATAGATGTGTAGCTATTGTACTGGAGAAAGTAGCTATATTGTATGGCAAACCAGAGATTAATGACTGACTTACATGTTGAAATTGAGCCTCTAATTGGTTTCAGATCCAATTCATACTTGTATAGGACCTAGTATAATGCAGTCCTGGATCATCTATGGGCTCTTTGCAAATGTAGATAAATAGGTTAATAAAATGAAATGGTATGTAATAATTTCTTAAATTAAAATATTTGGGGCATGATGATTGGAAGCTGAGATTAACCATGACTGAGCCCCGCTTCTGTTGAAAAACTGTAACAAGAAATTCACTTGAATTAAAAGCACTTCTTTTCAGATGCTTTGAATTTAGGAACACTGGAAGAAAGCACTTCAGTTCAAAGATGTCTGTATGGAGGGGGACAAGGGGAGGGGTATATATGTATACATATAGATACATATATATAAAACATACTTTTCCACCTTAACAGGTCTAGAAATGGCTCCTTTTTGGAAGATCCAGTGTAAAATGAAAGAAGCACTTGGTCCCAAATGGGGTGTACAACTGACTAAACTCTGAAAAAAGAACCCCTGGAAAAAATTCTCAAGAGGATTTTAAGTTCCTTCTCCTACATTAAATGAAACCTGCCCTGGTCTTTCCTGAACTGAGGGGTGAAACTGGTGGAACAAGCACAAGAAGATGAGATCTTGAGAAATAAGGGTATGAATGTATCAAACCTCCCAGCTCAAAACAAACATCAAAAAAAGTATGTGAATATATATCTGAAGATGCACTTGAAGGCAGAAGAAATCTCAGGTAGAGAAATGTCTCGAAAAAGATGGACAGCCCAGCTGCTCCTCTCCTACCTGAGAGCTTCCAGGACTGGCCTACAACTGGACCAGGGCCATCTTGGGCAAATTGTTTTATAGACAAGTGTACAAACAGGCTGTAAGACAATCCCATCGCTGCACAGCTCAGATCCTAAAAAAGACCAGACAAATGGAGACAAGCATACGGCGCGTTCGGGGCGGTAATTGGCAGGTGACACACTCGATCCAGGAATTTGTTTTGAAAACTGTGTGTTCATTTTTCACTCCGCTTCAGCTCCTTTTCCCTCTTGGAGAGAGGTAGAGAGGACACGTGAATCCTTGGTTTGAGAGAGGGGGTGGTTATTGGGTAGGTTTTTTGCCTCGAAGATTGTTACTCTCCTTCCTCACCAGACCCCATTTTATGAGCACGCAGCTTGTCACAAAGAGCATTAAACCTTTTTTTCACAAAGAGCATTTTGTAAAAAAATAAAATGAAGAGAAGGCTGCTTTCTTATGACTTCACTGAAATCCAGAGAGAACTGGGGACCCTTCCACACACACCCCCCATCAATACATAGGCTGAAGATGATGAGGGAGAAACAAAATGGAATGAAATCTCCAAGTACCTCGTCAGTGATTCATCTGTCCTGGGAGGAATAGGGAGGTGTGATGATATAAACTGCCCTTCTTCTAAATGTCTTAGACTTGAAATAATCAGTGCAGGGGTTTTTTTAAACATTTTCCCAATGAAAACAGAGCAAATAAAAGGCTTTGCTGTCACTATGGGGCAAGAACCACCTATGCTTTCATTTCTAGGGAACTTTGCTTAGAGATGCATCTTTCTAACTCTTGCCTGGATTTGGTACATCTTCTGCTTGACTGCAGCCCTTTCCAATTGCCAGTGTTTGAAGACTGTTCAACCTTCTCTTTGTTATACAAAAGCACCTCTAACACTCCATGTTTTCCAGGAAAATGCTCGTAGGAGATTCTTAACCTTTCAGCATTTCTTTTTTGTTTCCTTCTAAGGTCTGAACTGTTTCAGTAGACTGTTCAGATGTTTTAAACTGAATTTAACAGCCAAGACCTGCCACCAGCAATGCCCAAATGCTACACTGAGGAACTGGTTTTCTTCCATGTATTTCTTCTGACATTACAGACTACCCAAGACCAGAGATGTGCTGCTGCTTTGTGTAACAGAATATTCTTCCTATCAATGTACTTCCTCAAAAGAGGTTTCAAAACTGTCCAGATAAACAGAATAAAAGCATTTTCTTTTTCACGTCATGCTAGACCCCTTCTTTCTGTAGAATACCGTTTCACGGCTTTGTGCAAGGGAGCTAGCAGAAACATTGTCTTGGTTTCCTTATTCTCTTGTATTTACTTTGTTCTGTTTCCCTGTCAGGTTTATGTACTTCCCATGCCAGCAGGCAGGTCCCTTCTAATTCAAGAGGAATGCATTTCATGGGACACTAGCAATGGAAAATCCTGATTGCAGACACTTCCCTGGAGGGAAATCAGATTTCTGAGTGTAGAAACAACAGAAAAAAAATTATTGCCACCTGGAGTTGGAAAAGGGAACTTTTCAGTTTGATGATCCAAATGAAGAACTCGAGAAAAAAGTTTGCAAGACAATGTGCTTTCCTAGGGAAAAAGCATCGGAGAGAAGCCATGTTAGGTCAGCCAAATAGTTAGTTTGACCAGATTTATGATGTCTGAGTCATTTAATTAATTATTATTTACAGGTTAGATCAGTGCTATTTCAAAACATGAAGTCAAAGAGTATAATTTCAAATACGTAAAAGCAATATATTTAGGGACATCCAAAATGAAGCACTTTAAATTTTCTTCCTTCCCCATTTTTGGGTTGAAACTTCAGTCTTTCAACAAATGTATTAACAGATTAAAAAAGAAATCTTTCTTAGTCCCTTATGGTATCGCTTCTTTCCATTTAACCGTCTCTTTGGCCTTCCAGAGAGCCCTTTGTTCAGCACAACAGGTAAACAGAACAAATTTGAAACAGCTCTTACACACACGTCGGAACCAGATTTTAGAAAATGAGGATGAAGGAGACCTTGTGCACCCCAGCCCCTGAAGCATGGTTAAGCCACAGCTAAGAGACTTCACGCTGTCTTTCCTAGATAAGAGTCCAGGTGGCCAACAGCCTTATAACAACCTTTTGTCAAACTCACCAAGCACCCAAAACTATGAAACATCATCGCTTGCAAAAACAGCTCTTTTCCTACCAAATTCTCCTGAAGCAGGCAAAGGCAATACTTTTTTTTCTCCATGCAGCCCTGTTTTTACAAGATACTTTAGCTGAGAAAGCTCAGCAGACAGCCTTGCCCACCCATTTTTATTCAGCACTATGAACACATGAAAGGGTGGTAACACTGCCCACGGATAGAGGTCCTGTTACTTTTTCAGTTGTGCCATCTCCAGCCACCAGGACCATCTGAATAATCTATCTGACATCAAAAGCAATTCTGATATCCAGTTTCCATCCTTTCCCTTCCAGCTTGTCTGGATGAACCAGTCTGCAGAGCTCTCCACCAGGGTCCACAGCATTGAGGAAAACATGTTGGTTCCAACCATCTTGAGCCCTTCAGAGCAAGACCTGAGCATCCCTACATGCCTTTCCCTGTCCTACACACCAAGTGGCCATGCCCCTTTGTTGTTTCTGGTCAACATTTTCCCCTTACGACTCACCAAGATTCTTCTGAGGGCTTGTCAGACATCTTGTCTGTCCAAAGAGGCAGAAAGTGCCACCTAGGCTGCAAGGAAAACTGCTCACAGCCTAAAAACAGGATGAAGAAGCTTGTAGAGCTCATTTATAACAATCTCAGGGAGATCTCTGACTTCCTTTGAAGAAAAGAATCATTAAATATTTGGTCCAAATTAACCAAAATAAATTGGAATACAGGAAAACAAGGTGCTCTGACTCTACCATCATCCAAGTGGGTGACAAGATTCTCCTGATGGCAGTGACTTACACCAGGGAACAAGACCAGAGTCACATCTGGTATTTCTGCCTGATTAGGATGACAAAACCACAGAATCATTAAAGTTGGAAAAGACCTTTAAGATCATCAAGTCCAACCGTCAACCTAACACCACCATGCCCACTAAAAGGCTGAATTACATTCAAGGCTCAAGAAAATAGCATCATCCAGGAGGAATAAGTGAATCAACTGATTGTGGAAGAAAAAGTCACCTCCAGGAAGGCAAACATAAACGTCCAATACTGATACAAAAGAACACCATTGGTATTGCCATTGTCATCTATCCATTTTAAACGTGCTTTTTTTTGCCTTTTTATTTTCCTTTTTAGAAGCTGGGAGGGGGTCAGGAAGCTCACTCAGGAATTATCAGAGATGCTTCCTGCTGTGTTTGAGACCCCCCAGGTAACACTATTGTTCAAATAAACGATGACCCTAAAGAAATAAAGTAGTTTTCCATCAGAAACCACATTTCCACTTTTTTACTTCATCTGCCAGATTTCCAGATTTACATAACAAGTAGCTCCCAGTGACAGCACTGAGCTTTTGTAAGATCCAGGGATGCTTCATCCAGCCTGCGATGGGTCATTTCTCTCATCATTCAGATAGTAATTGGTTTTATGTAAACCCAGACTGTGCAGATAAGACACCCTGAACTTAATAATCATGATCCTAAACATGTACAGCACCTCTCTAAGCAAATGACCCCAGGATGTTTTACAAGCTGTAACAGCCACTTCACATGGCCCACGGATGCAACCACTGGGATGGATGGCAGGGAGCTATTTATTTCACAACGTACGATGGTGCTCTGAAGATCCAGCCAGGAAGCTAAGAAGAATCCATATGCAATTAAAGGTGCAAGGAAGGCTTACGGGGGCAGATGCCAAGTTGTGTCATTGCCAGGATGCTAGGACTAAAAAAAAAACCAGTTCAGCTAGAAGTGCCGTGTGGGCTCAGTGACCTTGATGGGTTGGGGCTTCACTTTTATATCCGTGCTAGGAAGATCTGTAATGAACTTCACATGAAGCTCTAGAGGAGGAGCGTGCTCTGTACCCGCTCCCCTTCCTGGTCTTAAAAAAGCAGGCAGCTGCCTAAATCAAACATCGAGGCAACTGCATTTTTGTTCTCTGTTGCTTTATTACTATTCTACTACCTCCCTCCTTCATTTCCTCTCCTAGAAGATGGGTAATAGTTATGTTTCTCTCCCATCTTTCATGAGATATTCAATAATTGTCTGCTTGCCAGCTGCTGCAAGCTCCTCAATGAAAGATGCACAGAAGCTGGAAACATGACTATCTCCATCAGGCTTCATGAAGACTTGCTTAGGGAACATCTTTGTGGAGCCATTTTGACTTGATACATGGCTCACACAAAGGATTTCAGTCTAGGGAAAAAGCTGCCTCATGTCTTAGCCCCTTATATGAAAGTTCTATTAAATATCATTAGTAGTGCAGAAATACCGGGGTAGGTGCTATGAACAGAGAGGTGATCTCTGCCCTCCAGAGCAAGCTAGTTTATAAGGCGTTAACTTCAACCTTGACTCATGACGTGATATGCTTCCATTTTTACAGATGGGGAAATAGAGGAAATTTGGCCTGAGGTCGGCTGTTATAATGGAGGAGTTCTTGCCTTGCAGCACCTCATTCATCCTATTTCATCAGCCACTTAATCATCATTTAATCCAAGGATACTCATTCATTCTGGATTCTTACAGCCCTGCGGGGAGTCTTTCACAGAGTCATCTGAGATATTTAAAGCTGGGCGGCTGGCAAGGACATCTCAGAGGATGGCATCAATTGTCTGCCCCAAGTTCCTTGACCCTTACTTTGAAGAGCTTCCCTCCTTCCTTAAAAAAAAAAAAAAAAAAAAAAATCAGCAAAAAAAAAAAAAATCAGCAGAAAAAAAAAAGAGACAAGTGCTAAATGGCCCTTAGGAAGATGAAATGGCCCAGCAATGGCACATTCACTTAGATCATCAGGGCCATCTTGTTTGTGATCATAAGCATGAGAGAGCGCAGTTAAATCTTTTTTGAAAACTTCTCTTAGCAGACCCAGTGCAGATCTTCAGCCTCCAGACATTCACTCAGAGGCAGACGCCCAAGAGAATATATTTAAATTTTCAAATAGCTCTGGTTGATTGGGTCAGTCCCTGTGTAATGACACAGACTGATGGTCATTCAGGTTGAGGTTGATTTTTCCTGAAGCTTCTGGCACCAACTAGTCATTATAAAATAAGGTAATTATGGAGCAGATTCATTAGCCCACAAACAGGTTCAGGTCTCTCCAACACGTTGCACAGCCTTTCACATCCTTAGAGGATCTTGGGTGGGATAGAGAGAACTTGTCTGCATGGCTTTCTGCTCATGATCTGTCTGTTTCAAATGATAAGAAGGTGCAAAAAGGCCAATCACAGGGTTCAGATTTATAAGGAATAGATTGAATAATACGATAAAAATTGACGAATTGAAAACATAACAGTGCAAATCACAAAAGAAACAGGGAAAAAAACTGATTGTTACCCTGTAAGACAGAGTAATCATCCTAAAAACTGTGGAGATACACCCATTGCTAAGGCTCCTTTCAGACACAGGAGTCAGTCCCTCATCTATAACCAAGAGAGCAACTTTAGAATTCAGCAAGATCAATCACAAAGCACCGGTGCAGTGGGAGAAAAGACTTTCCTGGAAGAGAGATGGTTGAAATTTCCAGACGCTTGGTGACACCAGTTGTTTCTCAGTTGCACATGAAATAACTGGGGCCAGATTCTCCTTCATCATGCCGCGGGCACTGAGAAACAGAAGCAAACCTGACACACAGAAGGGCATGAGTTACGTTAGCCTACGCCTACATTTGGAGTTTTTCGTCTCCTTTCATCAACAAAAATCCTATCATGAGGTGTTCCTAGAAGCATCTATTCACAGCCATAAGAACAGGGTAGAATATATTCACAACAAAAGATGACTGCAACAATTTCTTCTTTGCTCCAAAAGGGTCAAGAATGAGCTGCAAAATTGGCATGCTGTTCAGAGACCTAAAAAGCAACAGGGCTATTGCAAATCACACTGGTGTCCAGGACAAAGACATCCAGAGATGTACTCCAGCCACGCTCCCAGCCTCAAACATCCTACAAAACTAATTAAAAAGGCCAGTTATCAGGACCTGGAGTCAATGTGTATTTTTGGTTCAGACCAGCTTGAAAGGGACAATCTGAAGGACTTTGTGGCATGAGGGGCTAGAAAGCCTTATTCAGAGGTACAAAAGATTAGTTTATGGGACAGTAATTACTCTGCAGAAAAGGACATTAATTTGAAGTTTCTAGGGTTCAAGATATTTCATTATTCATCCTGCACCCCATTTGCAATGATATCATTTCAAAGTGATGGATTCAAATTTACGCAAGTGATGCTGGAATGGGACAGAGAATATACTTTCTATGTTTTATGGGCATAAAGTGATCCATAAATTTTGAGTGAAAAAAGTCATTACAAAGAGAGAAAATATTTTAGCTGTCAATCTGGCTCTATTGCTGAGGGAATAATTCAGCAG
>NW_010513588.1:8641-36869 GCF_000687285.1 Phaethon lepturus
CAACCATCCTTGCTGGCTGCCCTGCAAGCAGCAGCTGGCAGGTCCCCACGAGCAGCGCTGTGCCTTCCCACCTCCTGCCCGCGGGGTGTACGAATGGCACAGCCATGCCCCGACCTGTGCGCATCAGTCTGCGACAACGGGGAAGGACAAGGTGAGCGCAACAAGACACGGGACTGGAGGGCCCATCTCTTCACACTGTACAAACGCAACACCCTTCTACCTTCACCCCCTTGAACCAGCTGTGGACCCATGAGAAGCCAGCGGAACCTCTGCCAGCAAGTGCACCAACCAAGCCAGTCCCAAATTGGGAATTCTGTACTGCAACAGGGTCAAAAGATTTTGGGACTGATCTGAAACCTACTGAAGTCAGCAACAAGAATGTTAAGGCTCTACCACCTACAGCAAACTGCTAAAACCTAAACACAAAACCTCTGCCTTTCCCACTGGCGAAAGGAAAGGCCCTTTCCAAAGGTGCATGCCGCTCACCTGAAAAAGCAGCTACGCAGCGGGTTAGAAGGCGTCCCAGCCAGCGTACCATCACAAGAGACTGCAGCAAGAACGAACATGTTGAAAAACCTCTTTTGTACACAAGAGAAACATTTTTGAGCTGAGAAAGAGGGGGATCACTGGGAGCTCCCTCACCTTCCCATCGCACCCTCATCTTTGTGCAGAACTCAACACCCCAAAATCCTCAGAGCTGTAAGTCCTGGCAACACGTGCATAGAGCCCATGTTACAGGAACGGCAGCACCACACAACTATAGAGCCCAAACCCAGCTTTTAGCAGGGCTGAGTAAAGGGAAGGAAGAATAAAACCTCTGCTTAGATTTGCACCAGAACTGAATTCATCTGTCAATCACACGTATCAGCCCAAGTCAGCTGGGGTTTGCATCTCCCCTTTGGAGCAAGAAGCATCCAAGCATTAACATAAAACAACCAGAGTCTGCAGGAACACATGGCTAAGAATGCGTTGCCTCTCCAAAAAGGTCTCAGAAATGGCATTCGACTTGCTATTAAAACAACATGAAGAACATGATCCCACCTCAGCAAGAAGAGAGTCGTTATTTACTCCTGATGATTTCATTCCAAGAAAACTGGTTTGAATGTACGCTTAATGTTTCAGACAGCTTTTCCTATGCCTGCTAAGCACTTCTGCTTGAAACAAATATAATGGTAATTTAATTTTATATATACCAACAAAATGTAAATTACAAGAGCAATAGTCTGGAGTCTTCATCCTTTATCTCATCTGTATCCCAGTCTCCCCAGCAGACATTCATAGTCTTGCAAACTATGAATGTCTGCTCATGGATTTTCTTTCCTTTTTTTTTTTCCCCAAGCATGCAGCCAAATAACTTATGCCACATTGTGTTTCTTTCCTCAAATATAAATAATGTTCACTTAACAGTGAATGCATTAGAGAGCTACGTTTCCATTGAGTTGTCGTTTCCAGAAATATTCTTCTTTCGGATAGAAAATTTCCATTCTCAGTCTCAGCTGAAAGGCAATTTTTCTCCCCACTTATTTCCATCCTTTCAGTATATCTTGCTCTTATTTTTAATTTTAAAGTAACAGCAATATCTCCCAGTAAGAAATGCAGCAAAAGCACAAACTTCTTCCCAAACTGTAACTACGGATTAATTTGGAGACTATTTATAACCCATCTGACAGGCAGTTGAATTTTTGCGAGCAGGTCAGTAGCGTTAAGGTGCATCTTTCACTGTAATGAGGGCAAAGTGCCAGGATCAGCACCGGGGAGAGGAGGGGAGGGGAAAGTGCCCACAAAACTCCCAAGATTTTGCACATTGTGGCAGCTGGGACAGCGGGGAAACTACCGCCCAGGGAAACAGGTAGCACATATTTTGTCTTTGAACAGCTCAGCCTGCTTTCCCCAAATGAACGTGGGGCAGAGGGTGGTGACGAGCTGGGTTAATTTTCCACAGATGAATTCCCCCCTTCTTGCTGCCAGTTGGTCAAAAGGGTAAACTTTTAGGGCAGCAACTAGAACCGCTAGTGTGCTTACCCAGCTGGGGTTACAGCCGACCTTGCAGAGCTGTTACCTCAGACTCACGTTGGACCTTCTGGTCTGCATCTCACCTGGCACCAAAGGGCTTGTGGACCCCAAAACTCCGCAGTCGCGCTGCTGAAGATCAGCATCTCTGTGCAGTCTGCGGACAGCAGGGAGCATCAGCAGGGATGTGGCAAGGCCAGCCCACCCCATCCCCGCTCACAGCTGGGCACCAGCCGTCTCCCCTGTGTTATGCCATGCGACGAACCCATTTTTGTCCTGTTGACACAAAAAGGCTCACAGTGGCCTTTAATCCCAGGGCACGATCCCATCCAACAGCAGCTCTGGCCCAGGTGTGGCTCTGGGAGGTTCTTTCGTCAAGCAGCTCACAGCTCCTGACCAGGGCTATAACCCCCATTCAACCCCTGGAAGAGGTGGGGGGAGAGAGAGAGAAGGTCTTCCCTTACTTTTTTTTTTTTTTTAAGTATATGTAGGGGTTTTTTTGAGTATATGTAGGTCACCATTTTCAATTTGGACAACTGAAACGAAACCAGTTTAAAAAAAAGAAAAGAGATTTTTTTCAAAGTTTCCACATGAGTCTTTTCTTACTTCCCCTCTCCACAACTGAAACAATTCCACATGAATACAAACTGGTTTTGTCAGCTTAAATAGACATGAGGAATCCTCCCCACGCCACAGACACATTCCACTTATGATTGTTTTCTCCCTTGCTCCTCCTGGAAGGAGTATGCAATCTAGGCCAGCAGCTTCATCCAATTTCCAGTCCTAAAAATAAACAGTGTTTGTTCCTTGCCCCTTTTGCTTCACAAGCTCTCAGATGTTAAATATTCAAACAATCCACATATAGAAAACTGATTCATCTCAATTATTCTTGGACATTTTCCTCCTAAAGTACATATATACCAAGTAAAGAAATAATACCACTAAGTTTTTTCCTCCACAGTACAGCTCTATCACCAACAACTTTAAAAATCACTTTTCACTAACAGATGGCAAACAGGGCTAAATGACGGGATGAGTGGTAGAAGGTTTCAGATGAGCATTCAGTACAAGTTGCATAAACTGTCATCTTTAAGCTAAAATGTCCACTAAGACGTTCTTTACCACCATCACCTACGGGATTTTTTTCTTCCTGTATGCGTCTACGCATCATGAGATGAGAAGTACACCAAGTTACCAACAAAGCCAAACACTCCCACCTCTTTTTATTGCTTATAGTTTTCTACTTTTAGGTAAAGTTTTCTAGGTGTCTGAGTGTTCTTCAGTAACTGATGAAGTGGCAGAGTCCTTTCCTAAATCAAGGAGGACTGTAGGAAAACCCCAGTGACTTTATCAGAAGCCCTAGGAATCTTGCATTTTGGATTGGTGCCCTGAAACTTGACAGGGAATGAGCCCATACAGGAGAAACGAGCCTATCACTGTTCCCAGAAACATGCTTTGAAAGTATTAAGTGAAAATTAATGGTTACTTTTGTCTTTCATATTCCTATACCTCCCTTTCCACTGTGAAATAAGAAACATCAAAGTCTATCTCACAGGGGTGTTGTGAATGTGAATTAATATCTGTGCGAAGCACTCATCTTATAGCAATGAGGTCCATAAAAAAAGGCCTAGAAGGAAATGAAGATCCCCATCTTCAGCCCACAGTTTGAATGGTGAGCTGTGAATAAGGCCCAGGGCTGTGCACTGAACAATAAAGACAGCAAATGAGATTAGCGCGGTCCCTTCTGCAGCCTCAAAGCCGGAGCCCGGTGGAGGAGCGCGAGGGCGGTCAGAGACCAGCTCGGTGCAGACACACGCCAGCCAGGGTTAGTTCCAACATTTCCCCATTTCTGACCAACCGCTCACTGAGCGGAAAAGGGTTTTGGGGCATCGAGTCTGCTTTGCGACAGGACAAGTCAGCGTGGAGACAGAGCGGGTGCCTGGCAGGATGTCCCTGCTCTCAGCAGCATCCCCACTGAGCATTTCTGGGCTCCCAGGAAGGCCATCTCCTCTCCTGCCATGACATGGGTGCAGTTGGGACAAGGCAGACCAGCAGCCTTCCTCCCTACCATGCTGCAGCCCACAGGAGAAAAGCACCGAGAACAAGCAGAGCTGCGACACCCATCCCGTGCGTGCTGCACGCTCGGGTTGTTAAAGGCTCCAAGGGCAGGCGTGCTATGGAGATGCGAGTTGACATTTGACAGAGCAAGGAGACCATCTGCACCCCGGCAGCACAGCAGGTACCATCCACCATCCCACCAGGCACCCGGGCTGATGCTCACCCGCTCCCTGCGCTCCCCTGCGGGCATCTCATGCAAGCAACGGCCTTCGGTCGGGGAGAGGCACAGCAGTGCGGCTGCGAGCAGGGCGGCTCCTCGGGGGATGGAGACCCGTAATACATCGAAACAACTCCAAGGACACAGGCGTGCAACCCTAAAATTAGCCCGAGCAGGTTGTAGTTCACCTTCCACGGGCTGGGCTGTCACTCCGCTCCAGCCAGCACAGAGCCAGCAGGAAGACTCGTTAACAAAGACGACGTTTCAGCAACGGGCTGCATCTTTAAGGATGGTCTGTCTGCTGGACCCATCTGCCCAGGAACCGAGTATTGCAACAGCATAAGAGACAATTATTGCAGGATAGTTTTTGTTAGATTCCTCCCCACCATATATTCAGGTCAACCACAACACTTTGGTAACTCATGCGAAGTTTGCCAAAACATTTCCTTGAAGGAAGGGAACATGGAGAACATCTTGCATGTCTACATTGTTAAATTGAAACCTTTAGAATTTGGTCTTTTCTACTTGGAAGATTGTTACATTTTAATTTCACAAAGTTGAAGTTATTGAGAACATCAAAAGCTCAAAAACTTTTCTTAATCCAGATTAGACAAAAAACATTACTCCTCATTTCACCCAGTGTCTTGCCTTTATAATCTTCTTTTCATCTGAAACTTGATTCTTTCAGTGCTTGTGCATGGTATGAAACAATTTCCTTGATTTTTCCAAGCTACAAGCAAGCCAAAATAACAGTTTTTTGCACAACCAAAGTGGTTGCGCCACATACATTTCCATACCTCCAGACAGCTAAATATAACTGCTTAATTATTGGAGGGGGGAAGAGGGGAACAGTAAGAAAGGCTGCACCTGGCAGCAAACAACCACCTCTCCTTGCTTCGGGAGCAGCACTGGAGCCCTCTGAATAGTCTCTTCATCCTCTCATTCCCCTGCTTGATGCTGGAACAGGATGTCAGATCTCAGCTTGTACATTTTGTCCCCATCTTAAAGCTATGTTAGAAGAACTACAACGAGTCTGAAAAGGAGAAAGCCGAGAGGTTTAATTACTTTTATCCGGGTTTGAGAGGCGCTCTCAAGTATATCCAGGGTTCCTGGAATTGCAGCTCCAGTGCCAGGGAGAAAAACGAACAGCGAGAGATGGGCTAAAAAAAACCCCAGCTCCTGGATACTTACCTGAAACACAGCTCGTCTGCAAGAACGCCGCACTGTTGGTCTGGCTGGGGCTCGTCTGGAGCAACGCCCTTTCCAACTCTCTACTACAAGGTTACGCTCATGGTAAGATCATGGAATTAGCAATCCTTTCACACACACAAACCCGACCTGGGGCCGGGCGAGGCGGGAAGTGGCAAGAGGTGGGTTTTGCACCGATTCATCAAAGCACAAGGGAAGAGGGTCTGCAGCCAGCACAGACTGCAGCACGGCTCCACGCGCTGCGGGAGGCGGCTACCTAACGCCTGAGCTTCGACGGCGGTCGTTTGTGTCTCGCGCAAGGCACGCTGCAGTTACCAGCCTCAAGGTGCAAGAGCAAAGCCTGAACGTTTTGGTAGCCATTTCCACCAAGTCACCTTCCCAGGGTCTGCAGCACCGTAAGTACGCCGAGCCCCGGCTGATCCGCAGGCTGCACGAGGTGGCAGGCAGCAGTGCCAAGGGAGGGGAGGGAGCCCCAGGAGCTCACGTGCCATCTCAGATTTCAGCCCTGAGATATTAAGGGTGATAACACACTGAACTGAAGCCCTTGCACAGGATGCAGCGTCGTTGAAGGGTACCAGATCAGCGGTTTTCTCCCTGTCACCCTACGTCAACGCTTTAGCTAAGGCAATAGACGGCTCTTTTTAGCTGCAGCTTGTAAGTCCTTCACTCAAGGCACGCGGAGCAGCCATGGGGGTCCTCACCCCATTTCTGCCAGTGATCTTATCTCTACCAAAGACCTTATTGGTTGTTTTGGTTTTGCTCAAGTCCCTCGTTCCTAAAGAGGAAAGCAGACGTAAGTGTGACCCATTGGTTCCTGGTGAAGATAAACACTAGTAGCAGCCACAAATTTCTTACTGACAAGGGGCAATACTCGTGACTTGTAGGTTTTCCCTGCACCTCACACAGACATCCATACACTGCCCGACACTTGGCTGCAAACACCATGGGACTCTGCCTCATGGCTGAGCCCCTCAGACCGCTTGCCTGCAGCTGAGCTGCCCACACACCATTTGGAAACACTGGCACGAGGCAGCTGGATTTCACAGACCTCCTCCCTTCCTACAAACATTCCTCCAAAAAGAGCCAGAACTCTCAATGTATGATGGAAAATGCCCAGCAGGGATATACACAAAGGCCTTGTCTCTGTCTGGTGACGATCCTCTGCCCTTCTCCTGTGCTTTCTTCACACCAGATCACTGTGGCTACTCCAGACTCCTTCCCAGCCCTGCCTCAATCCATCCACCCTTGTGCCGTGAGGCTCCAGGTAAAGAGCTTTCACCAGCATATTCACTGCAATCCCAGCTTCAGTTGTGCTTCCTACACCAGCAGCAGGGCCAAAGCAATGCCACCACTGCCAGAAACGAGCTACATGGGAGGCAAGCGGCACTCTGACCCCTCCAGCACAGCCCCAAGCAATGTGGACACCCATTAAATCACGCCCCATGGAAGTGGCAGTGTCGGTTGTCCTCTCAGTCCCTCCGTTACACAAAGTCCTGATCAGCCTCACAACAGGGTGCCCATGGGATTCACTTTCCCATGCCATACACACTGCCTGCACCACTCCTGCAAGGACATCAAGCCTCATCACAGTTTTCTTTCCATAGGTGAGGATCCTCTTTCACAAACTGCATTACAGTGATTTTAACAACCTACCATGGACAGAAGGTGGTTTCTCTTGATCCTCCCATATCTCTGGAGCAGCAGGCTGGAGAGATACCATCTCCTGATGTCTCAAAGAGCTTGTTCGCAAACCTCTCAAAAGTTGTTTTCAGTTTTAAACAAAAAGATCCACAGGCCAGTTGAAAAAAAAATGGGCTTTTTAAAAGGAGGAATAGACATGTAATTATGTTTCACATGTTCTCCATGTAAAAATAGTAGCTCAGTTGTGCATAAAATGAGATTTGAGAGGATGGTGAATTGCAGGCTAGGAACTAGAGGTGAAGACATTGTTCAGTGCAGGCAGGATGGGGAGAGCGTTGCCTACATGGCCGTTTCAGAAAGCTACACAGCCTCCCTTACTAGAGGATGTGATTATTAAAGATGCTCCAATACATCCATCCTCTCAACACCCTTATGTGCTTGGGCAGTGCTGTTGTTACCCAGATGGGCTGAGTGACCCAACCTGTGCTGGCCATCACGTAGTAAAGCTGATCTCCATTCACCCAAGCTGGTGCCCAGCCAACAGATAGTCCTTCTGTTTGGGACTGGAGTGAGAACATGGACCATTTGCCACATGATGACATGGTAAGCTCATGGATACACAGCAACATGAGCAGCAAGGAGTACCAGACATCTGCTGTACAGCTGGAGTTGAATGATCAAGGCCTGAAGGAGCTCCTAGAGCTGCCAGTGATGCTGGGGTAATTTTAGGCAAGCAGCCCAACTGTATTGTTGGGGACATCATCTATAACAGAGCGAGAGAACTACACCCTCTAACCCCACCAACGATGGGTTTACAGCATGGTACGTGACATTTACCACTTGTTCCTGAGCAGCTACATTGGCTTCTGCAGAGTGGAAAAACAGATCAGGTTTGGTCCATGCATGTGGCTGGGAAGATGGAGCAGAGCAAATGTCTGCAGCATCAAGGGCCCTGTTTTGCAAAGTCACTTTTCTTGATCTTATCCATATTTCAGAACATCTCCAACTGAGCCCCATTAATGTAATTGATTTTTAATGGCATTCTCAAAGAAACGATGTGAAGATTTTAACAGGCTATTAGACTGAAATTAAGCCTCACCCAAACCTTCCTCCCTAGGAACAAAGGTCTCCAAAAATGCAGGGGGGCTATTCCGTTCCTGCTACTGGGCAAGGAGGTACCACAGTGACCTGGGGAAAGGGGACACTAATTCCCCATATTCCACCACACATGGCATTGATCCCACCACCAATAGAGACCAGAGGTTTGTAATTTCAAGGGAAGGTTTTCTCATCTTTCCCACACAAGCAAGACCAGGAAGCAGCCCTAGAGGGATGAGAAGCAGAAATACCATTTGATGAGCTGGAGGTCTTCCAGGTTTCGAAAAGAAGAAAAATAAAACACACATCCTGCTTGCTTTTGTTCCCTGGACTCCACACCAAGCAGGCATCGGCTGATTTCTCAGATCAGGCCTTTGAAACCCAAACAGCTGAACCCGGCAAGTGGTTACAGCCGATGGCTTCAGCAGTGCTGCTTTCCCAGCGAGGCTTGTGCTGCAGCGAACCACCATGGCCTCTGTCCTTCTCCTGTGGAAAGAGGCACCAGGCAGGGACTTCCAGCTTCTCCCTTTTATTCATCTCCATGAATGTATGCACCATGAGCCATATCTTTCCAAAGATATGAAAGCCCGTGGTTGAATGGGGTGAACCCATGGTCCAAGCAATTTAAAGCCAGGACCTCATCCTACAGACCGACTTTGCCCTGGATGACATTCCTCTTTCTCTATTCAGTCACTTCTGTTCCAGCAAAAGTGGAGCCACTCCTTTTTTTTTTTTTTTTTTTTAACTCTAGCAAATCAGTGACAATACTTCTGGACATTTTGACTCAAAGCATGTCACCTCCCCCAAAGGTCCAATCTTTGTGCAGGTTAAAATCTGACAGACACCCACATTTGCAATTTCCCCTGTGTGGCACGCCATCGTTTTAACACATTCCCCGTGGTACACGAACACTGAGCTCCATGCAAGATTCTCCCACTCACTGTGAGTGAGCATCTGCATTTCTAGATTATGCTGTTACCATCTATTTTACTTCTGATTCAAATTCTCCTCACTTGGTTTCAACATTTTTAAAGAATTATTTTTACTTCTTTTGAGACATTTTCAACTCACTTTTCAATACTGTCAACCAGCCTTTTTCACTAGTACTTTACAAATTCGGGCACCATTATCATCTTCATTTTTAAAGAGTGAGAAATGTGGATATAAAAGAGAAAAGCAATGGCCTAAAATCCTTTCTTAGCCAATGACATGGGCAGCAAGGAAAAACAGGACACCCAAAATCCCACTCCATTGCCAAGTCTGCTAGGCAAGAGAACTGAAACTGTATTGTCCTGGATCTGTCTCAGACACAGCATTATCTGCTGCTGTAGTCTCATGTTCTTTCATGCTTTCCAATTAAAGCAAGGAAATTGGATCATGCTGAGCTTCCTTTGTCCTCTTCACCTCTTGTGAAAGTCAGGGGTCACCATAATTTTATACCTGTTATAATTAGCTTTAATGTTGTAACCTGGGTCGGGGGAAAAAAAATTACAGCTTTCCTTTAATAATAAACTTAGTGAATCGTGGAGTGGTCTTATCTTTTCCACAACTGGTAGCCAAGTTTAGTATTTCCAAATCCTTTTCCACTGTACCTAACCAATTTAAGTACTTTATTCATTGCTATAAACAAAGAAATTTAAACTGCACAGCAAGCTCAGGATTCACCCAGCCAGTCCAGGCTAGGAGCTAAGTTTGATCAGAGAACTTCAGGAAAATGCTTCTTCCCAGTATTTGGCATCAGAAGACAAGGTAAAATTTTTTGTTTCAGCACATTTCTCAGGGTACAGATCATCTGCATAGACCAGTGATGAGGGTGTCCATGTTACCAGCTAAATGTTTTTCGGACTGATAGAGCGTCACTTAGTTGGAGCACATGGTTATGAGCTTTTGAAAAGAATGTGATTAAAAAGACATTTAAGAAGTCTGATGGACTTCAGCCTTTGTCCTGTAGCCCTAGCAGCCAGGATACAGTGCTTCATGTCTTTACCAAGCCAAGACCTGAGGCGTTCATCTTATCTTTTCCCCAGACCTACTTCTGATGATCACCAAGAGAGGTGCTACCCATCTACCACCAAATGCACCAGCCAAAACCACGTATTTCTTCACAGTGCAGGAATAGCTCACTGCCACCTTACGCAGCTTTTGGCTACTACCCTTCACCCAACACTGGAGGCCAGAAATGCACCAGAGATTTGTCTTTGGCATCAGGAGGGATGTTTGTCAACGCTCCTATCCAGCGTGAGAGCTTTTGTGAGTGAATTCTGGCAGCTGGATGTGTTTTCAGGTCTGCCTGAAGCCTCATTCAGGACAGGGCCACCTTCTGACAAGATAATTTCACCTGCCAGAATCTTCTTCCACATTCCAAATCCTGCAAAGGTTGGACACCGCAGCTGAGGAGATCCTTCTCCTCCCAAAGCAAGGTCAAGGCGATGTTGCACCACGGAAAGAGATCAGTAACACTTCTGCAGCACCTGGCCTGATGGTGCCAGACACCACTCCTGTACAAAACCAGAACACCTTTATCAAAGTGGCATCTACATTATTAGAAACCACCTTGGATTCATTTGAAATCCAAGGAGTGACAATTTGCAAACCCAGATCTTTCCCTGAAGCTTAGGCTTGCAGGTTTTGAGGGCACACTTAACACAGCACTGGAATATTGAAGTTTCTCTCTAAGCGCAGCACAGCTTGCAAAAAGCCGTTTGATCTTTAAATCAGACATTAAGTGATGGAATACCACTACTCCTATTGATAGTGTTTCATGTATAAAAAGATAAAGTTTAGCCTTGACATATACTGCTGTATTTCACAGATCATGCTGCAACAGACTGGATTGCTGGTCTGGAGTCTTGTCTCCAGCATGATTCAGAAGAAATTACAAGATAAAGAAAAGGACAATTATGAAACAGCCTGTTCACATTCCCACCTAACTTACTTCAGGGAGTACCAGGGAAAGGGCCTAATCATCCTCCTTCAAAAATCTATTTCCTCTCTGGTGAATCTGTAGAAGACCTCTAGGCTCCTTTGGTCTCAAGACCCAAAACAGACAATTTCAACTGAAGCAAGTTCTTGTGATGAGTTCCATGAGTTAATTACATTTCCATTAGTAAAGAAGTTCTAAAACTTCAATTTCTTTATTGATGCTTTTTGAATCCTGCCAAAATAGATAGGGAAACACAGTTTCCTCTCTTTTTTCCTTTATCCATCTCACCCTTATAAGACTTTCCTCTTAATTTTAACTCTCTCAGCCTTTTCATGTCTCCTTAAATGGAGATTTCTTCAACCCTTTAATCATTTTCACAGCCTTCCTCCTAAGTTCCCATGACCAAACTTTATTTGAGGGTGCTGGTTCAGGATGTTTGAGATGCGGAAATAAGCCAAAAGACAGTTCAATCTTTCAGTCTCCCTTATTTCTTCTTTTTTTTTTTTTTTTTAAACTAGAAAATAATCTGAGTGCTCTAATTTAAGTTCTTTTAAGTTCTCTTTAAAGCAGAACCAAGCTACACCCATCTAAGTATTTCTGATTATCAGTTTAGTTTGAGAACTCTTCAGCACTCAGACATTTTTGGTAGCTGAAAATCTTTGTCTCCTCCAAGCAGCTCATTTCTGTCCTTTACTCTTTTACCTCTACACCACCCCATGGACCATCAACATGCTCATAAACCCTTAGTCTGACACTGGGTGTTTCCTGTTTTGCAGACCCTTACAGGGAATTTTTACATGTTTAATGAGGGGAAGGGCAGGTTGTGAACTTTAGCCTCTCTCCAGGAGCATCCATAAGAAACAACCTTCACAGCATCTGCAAACAGATTTACGGCATAGGTGTGACACACTGAGAGCAGCCCTGTCCTCTTGAGAGCCCCAAGTCCAACTTCTATTCCCACTGCAGCACAGCACCGCTCCAATCTCTATTTCTAATCTTTTCCTTGCTTAAACCTCACACAGCCCAACACTAACTGACTTGAACTAAGCCAACAGCTAAACCCATTATTGGCTAAAACCTGGGGTTTGACTCAGGAGTGAACCTGAACTTCTTGCTCCAGAGGGATGCTTTTAAAAGTCTACAGCTGAGCATGAGAACAACCTACACATACACACTCACCCCTGTAGTCAGTTCTTGAAACCAAGGCATCTTCTCCAGCACTGACAGATTAAGAATACCCACCAGAAAAACCTGACCCATTTCCTCAATATTCCACCCTGAGATCACTGAGCAAGTAAGTTCATTTAATTTATTAGTCAAAAAAACAATGAAAGGTGACTTTCCTGACCACCAGCATACAGGAAAATGGAGGAGGGAGGAGACACAAAGCCTTATATTTATTGTCAGCCATTGATTTAGCTAATGCTGACCATGCCAGGAAGAAAAGATTTCTCATGTGTATTTAAAGAGCACTGTTTAGGTGGCCGTGCTCCTTTGTGAGGATCAGGCACCTTTCCAAACCCCCTAGCTCACATCACACATTTGACATGTGCCACACGTAGGAAGCAGGACTTTTCTCAGCCTAAGCTCTTGGGCTTCCCCATGGCACAAAAGTGGCCTTCCCACACAGCCAGGAGTTCATGGAATGAACACTCTGCCCCGTTCATCCTGCAGCCATGGGTGTTACTGCACTCGTTCACAGAGGGTGCCTTCCCTCCATCCCAATCCAGTCAGATCCGTCAGCACAGAGAAGAGCAAAGATAGCTGAAGTTAAGCAAAGAGCCTAACCTTGGTGTCAAAAAGCATCTCCAGCTACCCAAATGCCAGGTGCTGACCCTAGAGCGTGGGTTACCTATATAGAGACCTGGAACCACTCATCCTCCTGGCTCCAGCTTCCAGCACCGAAGCCTTGCCCTGGCCAGAACGTCCCACACACCTTGTTAGTGGTTCAGCAAGAACAAAACGGAAGATCAATTTTCCACCTCCACTAAGTTTCCCTGACATTTTCAGAGAGCCCTGAGGAAGACAATGGTCCCAATGCACCAAAAACCTTTGGGGTGAGTTGTGGATCCAGGTATCCATGTGCAAGTGTGATGTTGTTGCTCCTAGCACTCAGGATTAGATTACAATTAAAACTAGGCTGATTTTCCAAATCCTCATCTTTCCAAAAATCAATCACAGGCAGGTTCTTATCATCGTGGATGAGCAGGCACTTTGCCATCAAAAGCTGGCCTCTTGGGAACTGGAACAAAGCAGCAGAAGCAACATTTGAGAAATAGAAGCCTGAGAAATCTTGCACACTCCTCCTCATCTAATCATGAGACAGCACTCCACACCACACAGAGGACCTGGGTGCTTTGGGTTTGCTGGTTTTGTTTTTAAACTGGGAAGCATTAAGAAAATGAACATTAGAGCACTTCATAGCTGCAATTTTATTTGTTGTTTTGGTTTTGAATTCCTAGTATTCATACCCCACTATAATAGCGGCTAGGTATGCAACGCGTTCCACTTAAAGAGAGGAGCAAGCAATCAAGTAGATGCCCACACTACATGATTGCTAGGGCAGGATCAGGCATTAGGAGCAGACCACAAGGTCCAGAGCCCTCTTCCCACCTTCAGTCTCCCCAATTGCCATTGCATGGTACAGCTGGTCCCCTCACAAGAGATGATATTTCCCTGCCACTGGCCTCCCTTCAAGAGCCGTAATGGACTCTGGACTAATGATCCTGCTTGGCTTTGATAAAGCCCTGGCTGTGACGAGAAAGCGTACCTCCCTTTCACTCAGGATGGACACTTTTACTTTACAACTGCCCAACTTCAGGGCCTGCAGGCCAGGGAGATGTAAGCACCCTCAGATGGTGTCCAACACTCCCCTCTTAGTGAGCAAAAATCTTCAAAGATGCATAAACAGGCACGAGACATGGAAAGCAGCACAAGATGTAAATCTTAAGAAACGCTTTTTTTTCCTCTCTCTTTGGAGAAAAGCTATTTGTCCATGCTTCAACTTGCTGGCTTCTTGTTGTGTGGTACCATCATTTATCAGTTCACATACCAGCTATTCAATACCTTGCAGTCACTTCTAATAAAGTAAGAGAAGCACATCAATCTCATTATCTATTTGCCCTTGAGAAGTACTCTGACCTGAAATGTTCGGTTTGCCACAGTCAGAGCAGAGCCATGTTTCAAGGATAACTTCTGCCAGGGAAGGGCCATCCCCACCTGCGGGTCCTGAGGGTTTGTGACCATCTGCAGCCTTCCTCCAAACACAGCCCCGAGTCCTCCTCCGGTCAGGAAAGTCTCTTCTAATTTAGCAGCCAGCCACACAATTACACACCCACCTGCTCAACTCAACCTGCCTTTATCCACCCCCATCAAAATCCATGCACAAAAGCTACTATAAGGAACAAAAAAGACACGAGTCCTAATTAACACTCCAACAGGCTCAGCATGGCTTGGGACCCCCCTTTGCTAGGTGAAACAAGCCCAGAGGGAAAGCAAGCTCCAGTCTCAAGGCACCTGCTGCCCCACTGGGCAAAACTGACTGTAACAGTGCATAAAAGGAAACGGGGACATTTACCAAGGTGGGTTCAGAGCCCACACATCCTTCCTCCCTGTCCAGCATCATCTCCTTCAAAGGAAACTGCTTCTTCAGCTCCCCAAGAGCCCAGATGGCCAAAGGACAGAAAATAGAAGAACTTCAAACTATTTTAGACTGTTCAAACTGAGATCTCACACGCCCTCTTCCCTTCCAGTTACTAACCACTCATTTTCTCTGCCTAAAAAAAAAAAATTTGGTTACTTGCCTTCCTCCATTACTGCTACCATACACCAGCCAGGTCCCTAGTTAACACCTCACCTTGGGGAAAACAAGTAAATTCCCTTTGCCTTGTCCAACTTTTTTAATCTGATTTAATTTCAGAAGGTACCGTTAGCTTTTCTGAGCCAGCAAGTATCCATCCATCATTGAAGCATAAAAGAAATTGCAAACAAGGATCAGCTCCATTAAAATCTATAGAGACTTTGCTCTTAGCATGACTCATGCACAATGCTAATAGCAATCAGCCTTAGCCCATCACCACCCATACTGTATGCCCATGCAAAGAGGCTTACTCGTTTTCCTTGTGACAACTAATCAAGATGAAGCTTGTCCCTCTTAAAGCGTCCATTTTCCCAGCTCCTGTTGCTGCTCAGCTTTGCTTTCTAGCACAGAACTGCCAAAAGTTCCATGGCGGAAAAGCAGAGAGAAATCTGCGTTTCTCTGCTCCTACCCCTTTTATCCCCTAGGTGTCTAGACCTAAAGCTTACAAACAAAGCACTGAGCATGCTGTCTAAACTGATGCTGGCAGGGCATCCAAGGGGTTTTATTTCCTTTTAATTTTGCTTTTCAAATTATTACATTCTATGGTTATTTTCAGGTCGGAAGATTGAGGTGTTTTGGGGAGCACACACTAGCCAGTCACATAGGACCCCATAATTCAGACATCCTAGTGTAAGGGCTTTTGAATGCACAGGAACATGCATGTGCAGAAAAAGTTCTAGAGACTACAGGCATCTATGTATATTTGACAGATTTAAGAATCCCAGCCTTCAGACACTTCTCAAATACTCCGTGGTCACACCTCACCCCACACCCTGTCTAGAAGGTACATCGACCGCAAATTGAAAGATCAGAGGTCCGTAGCCTGCTGCTCAGACCAGGCTGGATGGTTCCTATGCCTCCCCCTTCGACAGTCATCACCGCAGCCAAGGCTGCCGCTGTTCCTCATACACTGCACCAGGAATAGCATCTCAGACTGCCCACATACTAAGATGATCCTGGTAACCAGCAAAGCTAACATCAAGGATGAACAGGTCTCTATTATGCTACTAAATGAGTTACCTTCCAAATTATTAACATCACCAGGAGCTAGGAGCACATTTCTCAGTCATCCAGACAATCAAGATAATTCTAGCTTTTGTAATTTGTTCCCGACAGCCTGAGACATCAGTAACAGCACACAGACTTTGTGCACATCATTTGGCAGCTCCAGGCCTGGCACACACTGTCTCTGCCAGTCCCACCCAGAGATCCAGGCAGCTGATCCAACTGGCTCAAGAAGCTACCAAGACTCTTCAAGAGTGTTTAATCCAGGCTGACTGAAAGCCAAAAAAATTAACTCTGCTTATAAAGGACAGAGCATGATCCTTTCAAGTGCTCCACTTATTTATACCAGTCTTTAGCAACTCTTGGTGTTGGACAAGCACTACACACAGTTGTGGTCACTGCCTCCAAGAGGATATGACAGAACTAGGAAAGGACCAGAGCAGCAGCATAGGTCAGTGGTGCACAGAAGAGCTGTCAGGTCAAGGAAGGTTGGGCAGCATAAACCTCTGACCAGGGAAATGCTGGAGATTCATAAAACCATAAGCATAAAGAAAAAGGAATGATTATTCTCCAGATTTTACTATACAAAATCTAGAAGGCACCAATGGAAATCCCAAGTAGCTAGTGCTGAAAAGAGGGATAAGCAGCACTTTTTCTTGTGGTATGTAATTAAATCATGAGACCCATTACCCAGGATATGATCAAGCCAAAAGCATAAACAGGCTCCAAAAGACAACCAAGGAGAACTGTTCTCTTGGACCACACAGTTTAAAAGCCATCAGACCCATATTTTTCTCAAAAATCTCTAGACCTCTGAATTTTGGGAATCAGGAACATAAGGATCATTTTTATCCATGCCTTGTTCTCCTTTCTTCCCCTTAGCAGCCACCCTATTGCGCCAGCTCCAGCCAGAGAAAATTTTTTTTGTGTGTGATTTAGAGCTGCTAATGGGTGATGTCATCACTGGAGTGAATGCATTCCCATAAAAATGTGAAAATAAAATGAGCAGAAGCTATAAAATATAAGTGTCTCTACAATAGCAACAGGCACATCAGAGCAGGGCAGCTTTCCTCGATACCCATCTACAACTGGAGGAGTTTACAAGAAATAACTAAAAAAAATTACAGAGGAAACAAAATCTTCCAAGGAGCAGCAATCTATTATTTTCCCAGGCCTTTATTAACAGCAAATCAGCACGCTTCCTTGAAAGTAAATGAGAAAAAGACACTACAGCATTGCTGTGGAAAGAAACTGAGGGAGTGTTTTCTGGAACAACAAACCAAGCCATTTTGGGCCACTATCTGTTAGACTCCAGTTTAGCTCAATAGGATATTGATCCTGGCTACATATAACACAGCCCTGATTTATTTTCTGATTAACAAGTTCTACCGTCTGATTTTGACAAACAAAATGACCATCATTGCAAGAAAAAAAAAAAAAAATCCCAGTGTGCAGGCTTTGAGTAACAAAAAAGGGGATTGGAAAAAAACAGGTTACCGCATGCTCGCTGTAATATTTACATAAGGGTAAGTTCAATAAATGCAGAGCCTTCCCCCACAGCCTCCTCCAAAACACACCCAGACACTGGCTGGCCTTCTTCCTATGGAAACAGCTAACAAGAGCAAAGCTGCTCTTTGCTTTCATGGGTTTTAGCTAAAAGCTGAAAATGAGATCAGATTTTCTGACATCCACCTTAATAAAAATGTGCATTCGACAGGATTAGCAGGTATACAGCTCTGCGTGTGGTGTCATGAAATGCATTTTTGTGATCTTTCATGCTTACACAGGAAAAGAGAGACATTAAAATCCCTCTATAATATTGAAGATCAATGTGAAACTGAGCGTAGGAACTGAACGCTGATCACTCCCTGGGAAACACGAAGGAACATTTTCAAGTAGAAATCTTGCACATATGGAAAGGAAAGCTTTTGATAGAGTAGTAAAATGATATTTCAAAAACTGATGTTCTACCTATCTATATTTATATGAATGCATTAAGTACAAGTTTAGCACTGCCTTTTTTTATTATTCTCTAATAATTTACGGAATCTGCTCAATCATCTTTTGAAACACACAGATCTGAGGCCACCTTCCACAGAAGCAAAAACTAAGGTCCCACTTGTGTCACCACCTCGCAGCCCCTCCCCAGAGAACCAGCCGGGTTTGTCAGTAATAAATGCTCTTCCTCAGCAACCGGCCTTTAAAGCCTCGGTGCAGCAGTGCCGGGATGGTGTCTGTCTCCAAGAAAAGGCCTTGCTCAGACTTCCCCTTCTCAGCTGAGCGAGGGCAGGTAACGGGCAGCTGAACGGGCTTCTGGCCAGTGAAGGAAGCCCAAGGAAGAGGAGCTCCTTCTTTCTAGCACAGACCCATGGCAGCACAAGAGTGAGCTAAGAACATAATAAGGATCTAGGAAAATCAGAGCAAAACACAACAGGCTACAGAGAAAACACTAATTCAATCCCCTGCGTGAAGCTGCAGATCTTTCAACATTATTTCTCTACTGTAGGTCCCTCCACCTCATTACTGGGTTTGGAAATACAGCCCCGGATTCAGGAGAGCATTTATCTAACCATGCACAGGAGTAACCCTGTTATTTTCAGTACAGCCCCCCCAGACACAAAAATTGGGCACGAGCTCAAGCACCTTGCTAAATCCAGCCCTGGAATTACAGGATTAGAGGTCTGCGGATTTCCTCAGTGGAGATGACTCTTGGACTTAATGCCTATCAGTTTACACTTTGCCTTCCCTGCATCGCCTGCCTGGTGGGAAGTCCATGTACAAGACAATTTCAATACAGCCCAGCCAGTATCACCATTGGAAACCAGCAGCTTTGACGTTAACAGGATTGTACTTCAAAAGAATACGCATGTTTGCAGATGGCAACAGGGTTCCTTATTACAGCTGTCTAATCAAGCCAATATTCCGCAATTACGCTCAGAGATCAAACGGCGCTGCAAACAGCACTCACAATAAAACCAGCACCCGTAAGATGCCGGTGTCACGCCTATAGCATCGTGCATTCGGTTCCGATTCCACAAGCACGGCACGCACACACGATGTTTCAGATATTGTCGCAAAATTTTGAGCATCTCAGTCACAGCTAGGCAGTTTAAAAAAAACAAAAAACAAAAAACAAAACTATTTTGATTCTTGGTCTGTGTTTATGAAAAAAACAAATCTAAAACATGTCTAAACAAATAGCAATATGGCCGTAATTCAGGAAAGCTTTTATGTATAACCTTAGCTTTAAGTACAGAACCACTGGAGTCAGCTGAATTCAAATGTGCACTTGAATGCTTTGCTGAAGGATAAATTAAACCACATGCCAAAGCCCTTTCCAGAATCAGGGCCTTGATTTTATTTTTTTTTTTTTAAACACACAAAAGGGCATAGTGCTAACTAGGAATCAGAACGTACCATTGGTGCGAATAATTGTAGCATCTGTGCTAGTTCTCTTTTCATCCTGGTACCCCCTATGCTTCCAAGCATGTAAATCTGATTCTCCTTGTGGCTCTGCTGAAGTTTCTATTGATTAAATACCCAGCCCCAGCAGCAGGAGAATCAAGCCCTGCATATTTATTTTCTTCCCCTCGATACATAAAGAATTCCCTTCGGCCTCTCAATTGCTATATCACATGGTACACGGAATGCAAATAGAATTACAGTGATAATGTATCTAATGAACACATTTGTATATGTATGCAAGCATTTTCCTAACAGCATCCTACTCTACGCCGCTAACCAGACCCAAGAATATATATGTTCGTCACACACAGTAGTGGAGAAGGTGTGTGGAACGAGTGCATGTTAATAACAGGAGCCAGACTGCAGTCTTCCGGGGGAAAAACTAGCCAAAATCCTTCCAAGAAGGCTGCAAGATCAGGACCTCATGCAGACCTTTGGAACATTTCCTCTGGAGCGTCAAAGCACGATTTGTAGCCCGTAAGCGTTAACTTAATGTTTGTGTTTTCATTATCCACCAGCGTCACACTACATTTATATAAATAGATATAGAAACTGTTGCAATGTATAACGTAAAAATACTGTAAGCGTTTCCAAGAAAGAAATTAGTGCTATCATTTCAAACCAGGGTACAAAATGCACAGGTGCCATTTTCAGTTCTGTCCTTTATGAGACATGCACACTCTTTGAATTATTTTTAGAAAAGTTGTTTTATAGCAGGCCAAATTCATTCCTGCAGAAACTTCACTGGTCTCAGAGTTGTAATCGCTTAAAAGTGGGATGCATTTAATTTGTTAGCTCACTCCATGTTGACTTCTAAAGCCATCCTGTAATGTCAGAACAGCGACAGTTTTAAATCAGGTTCAAGTACCTAGTGACAATTAGAACCTGCAAAGTCCGAGAAATGTCAGTAAGCGGCCAGATAAGATACATGCCAGCATATGTACAAATAAATGTCCTCGAAACCTCTTTTTAGTTCATTCAAACAATGCTTTGAATGTGACTCATTCAGCACAATAGCCATTATTTAAAGACAGTTAAGGGCAGAAATGCAGTTTTTAGTATTATTTCACTAAAATCACTCCCACCCCAACCCACAGTTAAAAAACAACAGAAATCAAAGAAAAGAGTCCCTCTTAAACTTAGGGCAAGGGGGGGTCACTTACCCTGTGAGGACCACAACAAAATCCATCACGTTCCAACCATTTCGGAGATAAGAGCCTTTATGAAAAACAAACCCCAGAGCGATGATTTTTATACCAGCTTCAAAACAAAATATTCCAATAAAGTACGGCTCGGTGTCATCCTGAAAAAGAAAAAAAAAAAAAAATCAAAGGTGTCAAGGAGTTATCTATGCTTCTGCACTGATAACAAGAATCATATAAACAACTACGTGCACCAACTTCACGCCCTTTTCAGCTCTCTGAACAGAGTCGAAACCAAAAGATTTAAGTTTACTTGAACTAGGCACAGAGAAGGATTTCATTATTATTTCTCTGAAGGCAGCCTTGTTTTTTCAGATTGGAAATTTTATTTGCCTTTATTCTGATTGTTTTACCCCACACTTTCCACCTTTACTCAACATTCTGGAGGGAATTTTAATACAGAAATTTTGCTCTAAGGGTATATTTAAACTTGAGACCACATATTTCTGTAGTTATTGACATGGAAGAAAACATGTGTTTTACAATTCACCCAGGAAACTGAAACGAGGATATCTTGGGGAGTAACAGTCAGCACAGCAAGCTTGCAAACACTGGCAGGAAATTATTTATTTATCATTTATTCCATCAGTTCTCCCTTCATTCTTTCTCCTCCATTTTCTCAATTTCCACAGCTGCAGTCTCATTTATTTTCTTTTCACTGTGTGTCTGATTCAGGGAGAAATCCTCATTATCAGCAGAAGCAGATAGGTTTTTGTCTCAGACCCTTGGTGCAAAGCATACCATGGGATCTCAGTTCCATGTCCCAGCTCACTAGAGAGAAAAATCAAGCTTAGCCTCCACAGTTTTACTAAACTTTACCATCTGTGGCACCAGATCCCTTAGCATTATACTTTATTGAGAAGAGTTTCAACACAAACTCAATGCCAAACGGAAGCATTCATACTTGGGAGGAAGATGTGGGCAAGACACATGGACAATGCAAGGGGTGAAAACAATGGGCATCAATTTCAAGAACATGTTAATTAGCTTTGGCACCTGTAACCATTTTTCGGATGTGCCTTAGACCCATGGTTTCAGCTGAAGTCAATGGAAGTAAAAGTAGTCCTATCCAAAAGGAAGCAAACTCCCAAATTAAGATATTAGAAGTCTTTGTTTGGTGGCTTTGGCTTTTCTGACCATTAGAGACAAAGAGTTGAGCTGTTTTTTGATGCACAGTTATCTACATTTTGCAATTCTACTAATGACAAAAGGTGGTTTTAGTTCTCTTACGCAGAAAGAGCATGAATGTCAAGTCTTGTGGCCGCAGAACAAAGAAAGAAGCAGTTTTGATACCAGAATTTTTTTACAAGTATGGCAACTCTTGCTCAACTCTGACCCAGCATTGGCACACAGACCCATGCTTTAGGCGTAGTACTTGTTACAGAAAGTCAGGTTTTTCACAACTAGAAGGCCAATATAATAGCATACCCCTCCTAAAGAGTCTTAGCGCATCAATATATACCCAACTCAGCAAGTCAACCACAAAGCACTAATCACTGAAGATACCTCCAAGCTGTTAGAAATTACTACTTCTGGACAGGCTTTTCCATCACTGACTTCATTAAAGGTTTGTTTCCTAAAAAGCAGCACACCACATCCCTACACACCTCAGTGACCCCAGCTCCTCCATATACTTCATCTTTCACCCTATGTCATCTCCACTCCCCTCCAGCTTTCCTAACCTCACAGCCCCAGCAACTGCACCTCCCTTTCCCTTATGGCCAGGCAAGATGACTGGTCACCTGCAGATCACACACAAACTGACAGGACAGACAGCAAAACAGAGCCGGTGACTGTTGCTTTCACACCGTAGGCCTTTTGCTGAAATGGAGGGTGGAAAAAAACAAACTCAAAACTGGCTTCTTCTCCAGACAAGAAGCTGTTTCCACAGACAGTACCACCTCCATGCCCTCTTCCCCTCCACAGAGCCTTACTGACGCTGCTTAGAGGATACAGAAGCTATCACTGACAGCCTGAGAAATTCCAGCTACCCATCTCAGTGCTATTTACTCACAGAGCAACAGGAACAAGGCAAGGCCATCAGACCTTTTATGACCTTCAAGAAGAATCCTACAATAAAAGTCTTCTTCCAGCTGTTTTTCCACAGGAAGAGCTAGAGGCATCCTGGGACTCCAGCCCAGTACAGAAAAGAGGGAAGAGGCGGTCAGAAATCATCATATGTGATTTCAGGAGAAGTTACCTTACTGCTCCTCTGCTTTCCCTTATGCACACAGGAACACTCTAACAGCCAAATCTGCCCGCTCTTCAACCCTACAATGCCGTCTAGTTCAACAAGTATACAAAATCTTTGCAAACAAAGACGTCCTAGCCCATCCTGTATTTCCATTCCATAAATACCAGCGTGCCTCTAAAAACAGGTCTTCTAACACCAAAAAAAAAAAAAAAAGACTACCCTCCCCCGCCTTTACCCACATACAGTCCCCCTCATTACTCCCTCACTTCCTGGAAGCCTTGCATCTACTCTGCTACCAGTTGTTTGCTCAATCTAGGTCAGGTGCCTTGCAATTACAGCTCCCAGCTTTAAAGAGCCAGGCTTCAGGTACTCAAGGCTTTGATAGAATATGCTCTTCCCAAAGCTAAGACTACACAAAGTTCTTAGGAAGTGGGTCAAAGAAGTTCTCGTCAGCTTCTAGGGAAGCAGGAAGGCTCACAGACGGGCTTGAGTGTTTATTACAAACAAAAACTGTCATCATACAGGGTTGGCAATGAGTAGCTGGGGAAATAAGAGGGGATAGAAAGAGGGTCTTTTCTAAAGCCTGTCTAAGTTGACAGTAATTTAGTCTAGGAATCAGGGCAGTAACAACAATGGGGTGAAAAATAAAATTTATGCCCCATTAGGTAGTGGGGCCTGCTGCTGAACAAAAGGATTTGCATGACTCTGTGTGGCAGAAGGAGCTGGAGGGCAAGAACACGGGTGACATGCCCTGTGCAGCACTGAAATGGCACTGCTGTTGGCTCAGAAATCCTGCAGCTCCCTTCAGACAGGAGGCTGTGTTGCTCCTTGGGTTCAAGAGTGGGGAAGCAGATGATAATGAGTATCAGTATTGCGTGCTTGGAAGGAAGGTGGAGAATTTGGGCAGCAGCCAGAGCTGTGCCAGCAGGTTGTTTGCTGTGGACACAGAAAAGCTTGAGACTGGGCCAAACACACATTTGATCAATATGTTTCAAATCAGAAACAACTTCTGAGTCTGGAAAGTCGTTACTATTCCTAGTCTATGTCTTAGTATCTTTCCTTGGCCTTTTCATGTGACAGCCTTGATAGGTTTGCGTGTGTAAACAAGGCTTTGTTCCTGCAAAGGTTAATATGAACAGCTCACATATGACTGCACAAGGTGTCCGTGGATGGGATAAAGAATTAAATCCATTAGTAAAGTGCAAGAGCCATCATGCTGAATATCTGAGAAAAGTTATACTCTGCCCTCACCTCAAAAACACCCAGGGCAGCCACACACTCAGAGTCCTACAGTGGCATGCAGATAAACATCCTACTGACCCACTGGTGTCTTCAAACAGGGTGTGCCCCAGAGCGGGGCAGAAAATAGATTTCCTGTCCTGCAAGTTCCCATATTGTCTCTCTCAGGCTGGGACAAACCTATGGTCTAGTGAAACTTCTCATGAAAAGCTGAGAAATTAGGAAGGAGACAAGGAGACAACGAGCATGCCTCAGCCTGGACAGCCAAGAGCATCATGAGGAAGGCATCCACCTACAAGGCCGTTCAGGGCTCAGATGTGAAGCTCACATTCCCACATCTGGAGCTCTTAACCACCAGGATCTGGGCCACTCAGTATGGCTCCCTCAGCATCTTTACAGTTGGCATCGCTCCAGTGTGTACAATGCAATATTTATTGGGGCTGAGAGACACTGGCTCTACAACCTATTGGCTAAGGCACTCAGCTGAGATGGACAGCAGCAAGTTTGTAGCATCTCTTTTCCAGTGGATAATTACTGATGTGAAGTAAACACTTTCAGCAGCCAAAGTATGTGATACTCCCAGCTCAGAGCAGGCAAGAGCCCGGGGGTAGGTCATTCTCCTGCTAGTGGAAGAAAGAGCTTATTTCTCTTGTCTGCAGAGAAGGGACCTGAAGTCAGTGCTCCAGTTCACCACTAAATGCTTTGACCAATGGACGTGTGGTTTTTCACAACCCTGGTTTTGACCAGAGTTTCCATCCCACAGCCAAGTAATGCTTTTCTGTGCTACAAACTACATACAGAAAATGGACAGAGAAAGACCATTTATAACTCAGCCATTCTGATTCTTGAAATATTGCATATACTGAGACATCACTTGCTCTTCCCATGTGTTTAATTAACCCGGCTTGACAAGTAACATGAGCCCAGAAAACAGCCAAGAGAGATTGCACTGCAGGTTCGTATCTTGGGTCTCTGGGGAGATACATAGAGGGCAGTTTTGATCAGAAGAGAAAAATCATGAAAATGTTTATATGGACTCCTCCTTCTTTTTTTTAGCTTTAACAAAGAGACAATCTTAAGATTTTTTTCATTGTATCTGTGGCACAAAGTATCTGGGCAGCTTTGGTTTTCCTTCAACAACTCTACCTATATCTCCCAGTCATAAAAGGCTTGTGATGTGCACCTCATATCCTTAAGGTTGACTAACTCTTCAGTGATGAGCCCTCACTTAAATTTGGAGATTTTAATGAACCCAGGAGAAGGAAAGGTATATCCATAAGTCATTAACCAAAAAAATGCCAACTCTGTTCCTGTCAAAGAGAGCAATAAAGCACCTGCTGTTCTGCAAGGACTTCTGATTTGGCTCAACAAACCTGTAAATATATGGGAATGTTTGCCCACTCTGGTTTAGCACAGATTTGTAACATTTTCAGTTAAACAACTTACAGTTTGTGGAAGCAGCAAGAGAATTCTAAGGAGGTTTCACTTTGAAAACCGGAAGACAGTTATTCACAATGCTTAATCTTTCCAGCGTATGTTGAAAACAGAAAATATTTCATGACTTGTAAAGATTCTCAGTGTTATTCTAGGATAAATCCCTTTCGACTTCAGAGTTACAAATGTGCTGTAGTTAAAATGGCTTCAGAATATCTGGACATATCAAAGACAATGCTGCACAACAGTGTTTGGGACAAGAATCAGGGGTTAATTCTTCCTTCATCATCAAGGCACAGCCAACAAGGTGGAAACTGTGCATTTAACTCATTCAGTTATTTTACACAATTCAGAGGTAATGCCAGTGCCTCACTTTGGAATGATTTGGGCAGGTATGTGTGCAGTATTGAGTGCTGTAAAATGGAATTAATGCAATGGGGAAAAGGACCAATCAAAAGCCTCTAGGATCTTCTTACAAATCTAGAGATACAGAGGAACATAGAAACAGTGTGCTAATGATACCTACTGCTGCTTAAAACAACATATCACCAAAGGGTTATCAAGCCAGAACACCCACGAAACTACTTTTCCCCCTCACTAGTTCATATGTTCATAACTATGGAAGGCATTTCCTCAGCTCGGTCATTACCCTGGGTCTAAACCTGTGCTTTGCTCACAAACCCAGGCTTGCCTTGGTAGCTGATCCCAAAACATACAAACATGTTTCGTGGCAGAAAGATCAATGTACATGCATGTTTGTAATTTTTTTCCTCATCTCTTCTTAAGTAGAAATAATTCAAACAGAAAGAGACTAAGCAAGCACAATGTAAGTGGGCAGCCAGCATCAATGGATACGTTTCCAAACAGGCAGTATCAACTACCTGACCCTGATGCTCTTCCTAGATCTATCGCTTATATATTTTTTCCTGTTTCTGCAAAATGAGACTGTGAGAGTTGCCCACTGGTATGGACCAACCTTGGAAACTGTAGCAACCAATGTTCAGAGGCTCTAGCTTTTGGCAGCAAGCCTAATATTATCGCTGTTTGCATAATTTAATAGCTACATGTAAAACACATACAGATCCATATTTATTCATCCTTTGAACATGCAGCAGGATTAATGCATTTAGGCATGAAAGATGTTCCAGATCATTAACAGCAGGAGAAAAACCAAATCAAACATTACCCATTTTTCCTACAGTGCTGATAAATGGAAGAATGATTTTGAAGCTATTCTTATATTTTCTTCTGAAATAAGGTAATTGGGCTTATTACCATAAAGCCTGCAGGGAAATTATTTTCCTCTGTAAGTTGGTTTCTTTTTTTGGAAGGGAAGTGTAATCATCTAAACCCAAAGTTTGCTTTGCAGGGTCCTTGATATATGCTGTAGTGGGAAGATAGCTGAAAGACATACGAACCTAAAAGGTTACTCTGTTCTACCACTTCCTGGGAAAACATCACAGAAGCTTATTTGATTCTACAGATAATTCTGAGCATTTGGCAGTCCCTTCTTGTCTTGGTTTATAGACAACCTAAGTTTGCTGCTCCTCTGATCCTAATGTAAGGTCCATCTCTTCCCCTTCAATTGGGCAGGGCTGGCTAGAGTGATGAAGCATTCTTGTGAAGGTGGGACCAGGAGGTTACAGTTATACTTGTCACTGACTTATTTTTTCTGATTGTCAGGACAATGCCTGTTTGTTTACATGTGGATCTTTAAAATAGATCCAAGCACTCACAACACTGGGTGGATGACTGCTTCTTGTATTAGACCGGAAAAAAAAAAAGTAAAGAAATGAATACAACTCACCAATCTCTCTGACATAGGTGTCTTGTCTCCATCCGGCAAGTGTTGTTCCAGAGCCAGCACAATACAATTGGCTATGATTGTAGCTAAAATCATGTATTCAAATGGAGTGGGGAACAGAAGTTAAAGAAGACACTAGAGAACACGAGGAGAACCTCATCCAAATTCCATTTCTACCTAAACAGTTACATTAGTTGAGCATTCTAAGATCTCTCATTGCTTATGAAGACATTTAGTCTCCTTGACTTCCTCAGTTCTTTCTGGGGTGTCTTTGGAAGAAAAACAGGAAATTGGCTCTCTCCTTTGAGAGACTTAGTGACTTACACAGAATCTGAGCTGCTCAAGGAATTTGGAAGCAAGAAAGCAAAAGCTCTAAAGGAAACAAAAAGCAATGAATAATTACTATTTTTAAATGAGACTGGTCAGATAAACTGCCCCAAAATAGATTATATAGCTGAATGACATCTGCTGAATTGTTCCTCAGAAATTCTCTGTCATTATGAGTGCATGGTGTAAATAAGCCATGGGCTAAAAAAGTTCAATTTCAAGTGTCTACGCAGGTCCAAAACACGAATTACTGCTAGATTGCAATGGTGCGCATAAAATCATCAGCACCCTATCGGGATGGACGAGGGACAAGATCTCACGGGGAAGCAGGCAAACTCGACACCAGGCACCCCTTTGCCTCTCGCCGTCGTCTC
This sequence comes from Phaethon lepturus, assembly GCF_000687285.1. Taxonomy (NCBI): domain Eukaryota; kingdom Metazoa; phylum Chordata; class Aves; order Phaethontiformes; family Phaethontidae; genus Phaethon; species Phaethon lepturus. Next base: position 36,701 of record NW_010513588.1, read on the forward strand.
TCGGCCAGAGCCGTGCCGAGCCCCTGCTCTCCCAGGGCGGAGCCGTGCCGCGGGCGGCATTGGGGCCCCATGGCGGGCGACAGATCCGCTCAGCACCGCGGGGAGCTCCGCTCAGCACCGCGGACGGCTCCGCTCAGCACCGCGGACAGCTCCGCTCAGAACCGCGGAC
>NW_010513589.1:0-1584 GCF_000687285.1 Phaethon lepturus
TGATACCGGGGGCTGCCCCGACCCAGGGGCAAAGGTCCATCTCCCAGCAGCCGGGCGCACCCCCACCCACGGAGGCTCCACAGCAGCCTCAGACAGCCCCTTGCGCTGGGCACCGTCCTGCCCTTGAAGATTAACAGCCTGAAGCTTTTCTATAGAAAAGACAGAAAGCAACAACTCTTCCCGCAGCCAAACACCTTCTCGGGAGCAGAGAGGGGCTCGCGCTTCCCTGGCTTTAGCCCGGGGTCCGCTGCTCTCTCCGAGAGCAGCCGCAGCCCCGAGGCAAAGCTCTCCCTCGGACCGAAGGGTCTTGTCCCAACCCCGGCGCCCACCTCCTCCGAGGGGCAGCCGCAAGCGGGGCCGGCACTCAGCCCTCTCCCCCCGGGCAAGGCTTGGCAAGAGGGAATTTAACAGGGCCCAGCAAGGAACCAATGCAAGTTTATAAAAGCTTTTATTTGCTCTTGGTATGACCAAGAATGGGACAGTGATCTTTTTATACAATTTGATACAGTAAGTGGTACAAAAGAATGTGTCTTAAATAAAAAGCCAGAGTGGAGTAGCAAAAATATTAAAAGATTAAGTAAAAAATTGTAGGCATGGGAACTAATCCTAGACCTCAAGTTGATGCTGTTTTTCCACCATCCAAGTCCGAGAGCACGAAGCGCCGCTTTTACCCCTGCCCCGCACCGCCGCGGCCCCAGCAGCGCCGAAGCACCGAACAGAAAGCGGTTACACACGTGTAGGGTAGATTGAACCTCGGGTTTTAGTCTATCATGACCGATTTAATCAAGTTACTGGGTTTTTTTGCTATGACAAAAAGGTAGCGCTGAGCCTTCCTCCGGCAGCCGGGTCAGGTAAAGCCCTCCCTGCGCCCGCAGCGGGCCGGCTGGCACGGGGAAAGGTGCTTTCGCATCCTTTTCTAGGCTGGCCTTAGGCTTTATTCCACAGACAGGGCTGGGGATGGGGGTGTCTTCCAAGTAGAGGTTTCACAAGCAGTTAGTTTGCTAGCTAGCAAGAAGTTTAGATACCAGCAGAAATAAAAGTTACGGCAAATTCCTCCAACATGATTTTTTTTTTTTCCTAAGCATCTGCATCGACTCTTGTTGCTCACTCCTCCTCGGCTGGGCCTTACACTCCACAACACAGAACAAAGCCAAGCCCCGCGGTTAAAATTCATGTGTTTTTTGTTGTTGTTGTTTTTTTTTTTTTTTTTAATATCAACAGAAGTAGACAGTCTAGAAATATTTCAGTTTATTAACTCGGTAAGGAGAATATGAAACAAGGTGGGAGCCAGTAGTACCAGCGAGTGGCCTGTTCTCTACCTGTTGGCTTGCAACGAACACAGCGTCTACAAAGGATCCCGAGGGATTTATGCAGAGGGAGCCAAGCCCCTGGAAGCAAATAAAAAGCTCACGTTTAAAACAAGGATTATACAAAAAAAACTTGATGTATATTTCTCCATTTTTCCCTTTTTGATCTTGTTAGAAAGTGCAGATTTAACCAAAAGGTAGCTGAACTCTATTTACAACGCTGACCGGCAGGCGCGGGACGCAAGAAATGCGACGGTGCCGACGTATCGGCCGGTCC
>NW_010513589.1:1608-33396 GCF_000687285.1 Phaethon lepturus
TCCCCCCCGACCCGCCAGCCACTCCACTGGGAAGGGTTAACACAGACGGAGACAAAATGCCGAAATACAGAGGAAAAGGGAGACACCTCAGTCAAGTTACTACATGGGAGGCCGTTCAAAACTAGAAGTTCAAGGTTAAAACACCATCATTTCATTAAAATTAAATCAGCGTTATGTACTACTTTATTTACCGGAGACAGTCCAAAACCCAGCCCGACAAGAGCGAGGCACAAGCTTGTCCGACTTTAAAGGAGAACGTGAGGCGTGGGGAGGAAGAAGCATCTATTTAAAATATCTTTTTGTCCTTGGCTGGAGCAGCTCTCCTACGTGGTATTTTAAATGCAAGGCAAGTGAACGTACAAAGGCTCCTGCAGACCGAACGCCCGGTGCACCAGGAGCCGTCGACAAAGTCAGACTGGCAGTCCATAACCCCCTTCCTTTCAGAGAGGGGGAAGCCACGCCATCGGTGACGCCAGAGCCCGGGCGAAGCGCGAAGGCGAGCTGGAACAGCAAGTTAATCCCAGGGGGCTCAGCGGCCCCGCTGGGATCACCAGCCACACTCCCCCAGCACGGGAGGGAGCGCGAGACTGACCCAAGTACCGACGACTCAGCTTTTAACACTGGGAAATGGAAGGTTTTCAGGGAGGTAATAAATTAAACTGCCAACTTCTTTTTTTTTTCCTTTTTTTTTTTTCCTTTTTTTTTTAAAATCTAGTTTCACTCAGCCTTTTGCTAGGCTACCGAACAACTCGTTGGAGCGGCTAACAGTAGGAGAGAACTTCAAAGTTCATGTTAACTGCTGTCAGTTTGGGAATTGCATGTTATATTCATACACATAAAGTAGACAACCACATCACCCTCCATAGAAAACTAGTGCATGCAAATAACTCTTCCATATCATAAAACCCAACGGCTATGCAGGAGGAGAGAGAAGATATACTAGTGAACTGACATTGGCTAGAGGGAAATTAGTAGGTATCTTCAACATTTTTACCTTGAAAGCTAAATCAGTGCTTTGTATTAAATTTTTGGCAAACATACCACGTTGCCATCCTTTTAATTAACACATCACACCATGAAGAAATGCAAATAAAAGCAGCATGCAGGCAAAAGGAAAGAGCTGCAAGTGAGAAAAAAAAAAATGGCAGCAGGAACAGTTCCGAATGGCTAGATCACCAAAAAGGAGACACAGCAGATTAAATGTAATTTTTTTTTTTTTTTTTTTTTTTTTTTGCACCACCCTTTGTCCTCGATGCATTACACCGACAATTACAGAAAGCAATCACAAAAGAGTTCAATATTTTAAAATGGTCAAGTATGGATGGTATGTCTCCTGCACATGCTTCCACCAGAAGAAAAGAAAAAATGAAAACAAAAGTTCCTTTCCACATAAGGCACAGGACAAAATAAACCCCATTCACAGACTCAAGGCGAAAATGAGTGTTTTCCTGGCTCTCTTGCTGATGCATCTAGAGAATATGGTGACTCGAGCACATTATCCATGACAGAAAATTCCACTGTTGTACAAAATAAATTGTTAATTCTAACTTTTATTCTTATACAATTTGCAGAAGAGAGTTGAATACGATTGCTATATGTTTCAATGTCAGGAGGAACGGGACTATAATACAACCAAAACGTAGTGGTAAGTTGAGCAGGTACATGAAAAAAAATGAAGTCACAGAGATGATTTTCCTATACATGTCGTTGAGAAAATTATAGTACGCAAGCTGTCCTAAACAGAAAAACAACGGGCGACAGGAGCTTGTTAAGATGAGGAACAAAACATTGGTTTAAGGTTAAAAACGGGCAAAGTGGTTTGTTTTGCAGCGAGAAAAAAGGGGCGGTGGATGGCGATTGGTGATATAGAAGAACGTTCAGCAACACTTGCTCTTCCAGCCTGTCACCCCACCTCCACTGCTGATATCTACATTTTCACTGTTGGGCTCTTTTACAGGGGTCTGCAATGGAACAAGTAAAAAGAGTTAGATGACTCTTGAGACATTCTGAAATGAAGTATTCAGAGCTGAAGAGACAGCAGCTTACAAGACGACTGCCATCACCCAATAATATTATGAACAAACTATGGACAAAGAGCTCCCCAGATAAGCAGGGAATCCGACTCCCCCCTCCAGCAAAAGTATGCAAAACCCATGTGAGGTTTTGTTTTGTTTTAAATAAACAACAACCAGAAAGCTGGAAAAAAACACTTTTGAACTTGGACCACCCCAAAGTAAACTGAAACTATTTCTAGATCCTGCTCTTAAAACTGACACTTGGACTTTGGTGGAGTAAGTAAATCACAGCGTACAACTAACACAAGCTGAAGTTAAATTATGTGAACTAATGACCTTAAAAAACCACAGAGTAATTTATGGATAAAGAGGGGTTGTTCAAAAGCATCTGCCTTCCAGTTAACTGGGACACCAGTTTCCGAGGCAGCGGACAAAACAGGCTCGTCTGCGTCATGGGATGTAAACTTGGTTAGACCAAAGCAAAAAATCAAAGCCAAGTGTTTTTGATCAGATGCTAACATCTACTTTCTGCTGTTTAGAAACAAACCTAAACGTTCATGAGAATACTGCAATTTTGTCTCTATATTCCTTTTCTTATTCTTTTTGGCACAGCCTTGCACAAGCAACCCTCCCTGTTCTTCAGACAGATACACTGAGGCCCAAAATAAAAATTTAAAGGTCAAAAAAGTGTCAGGAAGGCTTGCTAGCCTGACCTCCCATTTACCAAAGGCCAAGGGTTTTCATCCCATTTCTCATGTAACACTTGTCAAAAACAGATTAAGAAACAACTCAGAACTACAACAGAGAACCAGACATTGTTGAGTACATGTATATTTAAAAGGGTTGCACAAAGATTGTCCCCTCAAGACAACAAGGACGTTGAGGTGCTGGAGCGTGTCCAGAGAAGGGCAACGGAGCTGGTGAGGGGTCTGGAGCACAAGTCTGATGGGGAGCGGCTGAGGGAACTGGGGGTGTTCAGTCTGGAGAAGAGGAGGCTGAGGGGAGCCCTCATCGCTCTCTACAGCTGCCTGAAAGGGGGTTGTGGTGAGGTGGGGGTTGGTCTCTTCTTCCAAGTAACCAGCGATAGGACGAGAGGAAATGGCCTCAAGTTGTGCCAGGGGAGGGTTAGATTGGGTATTGGGAAAAATTTCTTTACTGAGAGTGGTCAAGCATTGGCACAGGCTGCCCAGGGAGGTGGTGGGGTCACCATGCCTGGAGGTGTTCAAAAAACGTGTGGACGTGGTACTTCGGGACATGGTTTAGTGGGCATGGTGGTGTTGGGTTGATGGTTGGACGTGATGACCTTAAAGGTCTTCTCCAACCTTAATGATTCTATGATTTTAAGATTCAGCATTGACCTTGCACTAAATTTCCAATAAATTAACTCGGATGAAATTATCAATAGCATTCATGCAGGAGAACGGTTGAAGACAGTGATGAAGGCAGTCCCAATACAGGGCAGTCCCTACCACTAAGCTGGAGCACAGAAAAAAAGCCATGTAAGGTCTATCATTTAGGAGCAAAGCACATACGCTAGAGTTGGCCAACACCCATCCAAGCTCCACAGAGTTTTAGTGCTGGAGAGGCATGACCTGATCACAAGCAAAGCACAGGGGTTACTGTGTAAATCAAGTCCTTGGCTATGGGAGAGCACCAACTAACTGGAACCAGACCTGGAGCCACCCACCTATCCAACCCAGCTCAATCCTGCAACAAAACAGGGGCAGCTATTGGAAGCCGATGCATTTTCCACTCATGAAAGACATCAGGGATACAAATATTAGCAGCATCCCATAGCTCTGGGCATACAAAGATTTGTGTACAGGCCACAGGAAAGGCAGCTGTCTTTATGGTATGCCATAAGTTTTGGGAAGGGGAGCCAACGACCAGGAAGAACTGGTGATCCACTTTCTTCTCTCAGATTCAAAACAATCTTCCAATAAAACTGCCAATGTAAAGCGGAAGCTGAGAGGGCTAATCATTGGAAACAAGGTAGGAAGTGACAGATCTTGTTCATCTGTTCTATCCACCACATCTAAACTCTTCCCAACGGGTGCTTATGAGTTTTTGGACAACGGTGCGTATCGATGGAGCTGGTGGCAGGGAAAGGACAATTCTCTTCCAGGCCAACTGAAATGTTTTAACTCCAAGTCCATGCACAACACAACCATGAGTTTAAGGGCCAAACAACTATAAGTTTACATTCCATGGCTCTTTGATGTATACTACTGTCTCTAGTTGGTACCCCTACAGTAATGAAACATCAAACAAGCTTTAGAAGCTTCCGATGTACAACAGCCCTCCTTGAGGGCCTCGTTTTTCTTAGCATGCCAAAGTCGAGAGCTGCAACAATTCAGGTAAACGTCAAAAGCAACAGGAGCTGAAATTTTAGGGGTTTTTTTGCCCCAAACAAATCCTGTAAGCACCTACCTTTCGAAGAATGTCTTCTGCTAATGTGAGGAATGCCTTCTCAATGTTTATATTTGCTTTTGCACTAGTTTCGAAAAACCTAATACCATGCTCCCTAGCAATCTAAACCAAAAAAGAAAGAAGGTGGTTAGCATTACTTTGGAGTTATTCAATTGGTGCTGCTATAACTTCGGGATTAGCAGCATTTATAAGCACATAATATTATTTCAGCCGTAGCAGGCATCAGAAGTACTAGGTAGGCAAAGTGTCACAAATGCAGATTCAGAACTCAATGATCCAGAAACAGCAATTAAAGTGCATTAAATCACAAGTCAATGTCTGAGCATAAGACGACAGATACCATACGAGCCTGTCATGTGGGAAGTAACAAAGGATGTCTGAAAATTTTTAGTTATTACAGAAAGCAGAAACTGCAGCTGAACTCATTCCATTCATGGCAGCTGCCTGCAATGCAGCTTCTGAGAAAACATTCCCTTACAAACTTACAAACCATTAGCAAATCCAGTATCCTTGGTCATTCCCTGACACATCCCGCTGTGGCACCTCAACCACCTGGAGATGGCAGGAAGTCTTGGCACTGATGTGCTTACTTTGATAAGCAAGTTTTTGTCCGACACTTACCTGTTCGCCTTTTGCTTTAGGGACAACTCTTTTATCTTCCATGTCACACTTGTTTCCTAACAGCATCCTCTCCACATCTTCATTGGCATGCTAAAATGAGACAAGAGACAGGTTTACACATCTCCCCCAACAAGCAGTAAATACCTGTTTCACCTTTGTATTTCCAGGCCGTTTGAAGCTAACCTTTACAGGTCTCTGTGTCCTACACTTTCCTGAGTCCCAACAAAGACAGCTTGAAAGCATTCTTCAGACAGTGCCTTTAGGCCAAATTGCTCAAATACCCTGGAAGTGGAAAGGGCTACAGGTTTGACACAGCTCTGTCACCATCCCAATGCTAGTTATTTTCCCCCTTCCTTTTTATTTTTGTAGTTTAAGTATGAAGGCTTGCTTTCTGAAAAAAGCTAAGTGCTGTTCTGCAACCCAGATCCTTCTAGTTAATGACACCAGTGTACCAAATCTTCATCAGTTTGCATTCAGTGATGTGGGAAAAGCATCAGCTTCCTGCCTGGCACTTAGAGGTGTCAGGTTTTACGTGTAGTAGACAAGCACATTACAGAAATGATGCTATAAAACATTACGGGACAAGAACGAGCCCAAGTCTACAGCTCCCAAAAAAATCAAGCTTCACATGCTGGAATGGCTCCAGCTGACACTGCTACTTTTTTGGTGTTTAAGGGTTCCTTTGCATAGTTTTATTGTAGACAGATAAGTCTCCTTAACAATTGCAACCACACTTTCAACCACCACAAAGCCAAATAACCAGGAAGTTAATAAAAACCCCTTTTGCCTGTAATTTATTTTTAAAGGAGTTACTGAGTTGATTAACAAAGGGAAATTACAGCTCTCTAGCATCATGCTGTTCTTCTGATGTCACAATCATCAGAGCAAGACTGCATGTCAGCTTTGTGCTTTAGCTCTATCTGCTAAATACTTCATACAGAAGTTGAAAAACTCATGCAGTGATAAACGGCACATGGACTATATACCAAGCGCACATAAACCAGGACACTGCAAAGGGAAAACTGAAGTGAGCACAGAATCATTAAGGTGGGAAAAGACCTCTAAGATCATCAAGTCCAACAACCAACCCAACACCACCATGCCCACTAAACCACATCCCGAAGTGCCATGTCCACATGTTTTTTGAACACCTCCAGGGATGGTGACTCCACCACCAATCTGGGCAGCCTGTTCCAAAGCTTGACCTTTCTCAGTAAAGAAATTTTTCCTGATACCCAATCTAACCCTCCCCTGGCACAACTTGAGGCCATTTCCTCTCGTCCTATCGCTGGTTACTTGGGAGAAGAGACCAACACCCACCTTGCCACAACCCCCTTTCAGGTAGCACCACGCTACTGCTCAAGATTCAAAGAAAAGCAGGACCACATACACAGGGAATCATCTTTGTAAGTCAAAAGCGAGTGCCAATGCTTTCTCAAGGAATGCTGATTGAGCAAAAATTCCTTGGCTGTTCAGTTATTGAAGTACTGCCAATATCCATCATAGTAAGGAAAGAATATACCAAAGATATCCACCAGACCAGCGGAAGAGTTCCAGCAGCCACAGCACAAAGCATCACTTAAGTGGATAACTGAAGTACTTTGAAACCTGCCCATGAGAAGCTTCTTGGAAAGTCTAATCTGAATTTACTTTCACTCCAACAGTCTTAATACTACTTTACAAGAGATCCAGGTACCCAGTACGCCCGCTTATAGTAATAACCCATTTCACATTCCTCAGGAGAATCACCCCCAGTTTTTTTCCCTTCAGGTCACAAGGAAGAAGAGCAGTCAAGACTGCAAAGGTAGACTAAGATACCGTGTAGAACAAGACTCCAAAAACGTTAACTTACACAGCAACAGACTTCTTTCAAATACAGCCAGCCCCAACATATAAAACTCTGCACTTGAGCAACTCAACTCATTCCTACTAGCCCAAAGCAAAAGTGCATATCCTAATACACTTCTGCAGAATGTATGACCTTTAAATAAGTACTTGGCAAGGATGAAGGTGTAGACCTCTAAGATTCCTGGCTATTTCTAAATTAAGGCCTATGTATCCTGTAAGAAGAGGCTCCTTGCACAGAATAGCAATTCAGAACCGCAGCTTGCTTATTGAAAACTCTCCTCCTTGAGAGGATATCCTTGGCAATATTAATGCCTTGTAAAACCAAAGCACTTAGTTACTTCATTCGCAACTACCATTTGCAATAATCCTGTAGACAAGTGGGTAACACCTGCCACGCATTTTAGTGAGAAGCTTCAACACTGCATCTGGAACCTCAGAGGATGACTTCACTCATCATTTCTGCAAACACACTCCATCAGTGAGCTTCTTCCGTAATAAAAAAAGCTTCCTAAGGTGTCAAACATCCCTCATAAAACTGCAGTAACCATGCAGCCTTCACCATGCACCTGAAATCAGCTGCAGAGGTTTGTGTGACACAGATTTGAAAACATGAGGTCAGCAAAAACACTCGCTTCTCAGACACAATGGTATGAATGACATAGATTACTCAACTTCCTGGATACTACTGCATTTTTTTTTTAAACAAAGCAACTGCAGTATCTAAAGGTCTTGGTTTCAAGTTTACATTCAACTCGCTGCTGAGTCTCTTCCTGTGCTGCCTTACCCGCCCCCGCGCTTCTGTACCCACCGGAACACACACCTTTCCATAAACAGTATAAGTCTCCCATTTCTCATGCTAGGAAAGTCCCAATATTACATTTTTGCTCTGTAAGAACCTTTCACCAGCCTCAGTGCTTCAACTAGCAATGCCTGATGCTCAGCTCTACATGCTTTCTAGGAAAATAATGAAGTTGGAAAAATCCAAACATTTGCTCCATTTGGGAACGGCGTAACAAAAGGAAGAACTAATAGTTGTGCTGTTCTCTAACGTCTCAGATCTTCCAGAGAATGAACTCCTGGGGTCCAGGCACTGAATGTTTCCACATCAGTTTCTTCTCCTTCACTTGACCTCACTTGAAATTGTACCGACCTCCTTGTTTGGTGCACTCCTCTAACGAGGACAAAATCAGCAACAAGCAGTTTGCCATACTACCTCTAACAGCCATAATAAACTTGCACACCTTTCACAACATCAGTTTTGAGGGAGTGGAGGTGATCGTACTTAATTATCTTTGAGGATTTGCATAGTCGTCCTTATAAAATAGGTTAGTACTAGAAGTGACATGTTCTATAGCTACTCTACAGCTTATGGCTTAGTGTTGCTCCTCTGCACACCACCTTGTGGTGGCAGCTCCTCCCGAAAACTGCAGCTCCCAGTTACTAAAAGATGTATTCCTTACCCGTAAGTATTCTCCAGCACAGAAACAAAGCTTGCTCATGTATGAATTTGACATTTAAGGACCCCACTGGCCCCTGTGTGGTATTGCAACTCTTCATGCCACTGCTGAAGGGAGAATTTGAGGGAGGGAACATAGGACAGCCTAAGAACAGCACCCAAACCCCTGTGTTAATTTATGCACTACACCTTCTGCCAGGGTAGAAGCAGAGACTGCAATCCAGAAGCTGAGCTTGCTGGGCCTGATCACATGCTCTACAGGTCACAACAAACAGCTCAATTCTGGGATCTTACAGACATTACTCACCTCATCTATGTTTCTGAGCCACTTGCTGATGTTTTCAAAGCTCTTGGCATTGGTGATGTCATATACTAGCATGATCCCCATGGCACCTCTGTAATAGGAGGTGGTGATGGTGTGAAATCGTTCCTGCCCTGCTGTGTCCCTGCAGAAAACAGACAAGAGTACATATCAGAGGCAAGCTCTAAAGAAACCAGCACAGTTTCTATTAGACAAGTGTGCATGGCCCAGTACGTGCTCTGTGGCACCACTACCGAGGGATGTGCAATGGTCTTGAGCGGTCAGACACACTCCAACATGCAGCAGCTTCAAGGAAGGCCCATTCCCTCCCAGACGGAGTTGAACACTCAGAGAACAAAAAAGGCAAGCTTTAGTAAGCCAGGCTCACAAGGGTACAGAAACTTAGGGTTTGAAGTTTATCTTTTGGATGTTACTTTGAAGGGGATTGTTTTTCCAAAAACACATTTCAGAGTCAACTATGACAGAGACAAAAGACACTGGACTGCTTAACTGGGCTTAATGACTAAGATGGCAGAAGATGAAGCGATCTGTTAAACAGCAAAGTGGTAAGCTGCAATAGGTCTTCTAGCATCTTACCACAATAAATAAAACCAGTATCAAGTCATGGTAGAAATTTATTAATTTTGAACTTTGTATTTTTATTGGCAACTTGAAACTTGCACCCAAAAGAAGAAACTTTAATTGCCAAGTCTCACATCTCAGGGAAGTGTCTCAAAAACTTCTGAGCCTTGGTGGAACCCAGTAGTGAATAGGATGAAAACAGGAGCAAAAAATGCTCTACCAACACCTGGACAAGACTGTGAGCTCCAGCAGCGGGACTGTCCAAACAACCCCAGAAACACTGTTGTCCCAGACACTATCTTCTGTTACTGGCCAGTTCTTCCCAAATGAATGTAAAAATAAGCCACTTTAAACCCCCATCTATGATTTTTAAATTAAATACTGTAACCACTGACCAGCCTGATTAGCCACTGCACAAACCCACCAGACTCAGTACTCAAGTTTCTGTACGAAGTTCCCAACGTGGTGTAGGTTGTTTAGCAGTGCTGCTGTCAAAGGCAGGAGAGATTGGAACTGCAACCAGCAATGACGTGACCCAGCTATCTGGTCAACACCACCACGATGCCCAAGAAGATCCCTTGCCATTTCAGCAGCTGCTGAGCAGTCACAAAGACAATCACTCAACATTTTCTGGAACTCGGACTTAACAGTGAGAACAATTTTGTTTTCAGATGAGTTTTATAGAGCTTTAACTTGATCTTACTAATGTATATTCCTGAAATTTTAGATCAAAGTGTATGAAAAGTAAATCTAGAAGATGCACTGTAACTGTAACATTACATTATTGACTCCTATAAGATGCTGAAAATTGATCATACAAGATTAATGATGGCATGGATTTTCCCATCTCATTTTGAGATCTTTGGTGGAATGCACGAGATTTGGTTAAACTCACATGCTGTTGAGAATTCTATATGCATATTCTATAGTGCCTTTCAGAGGACATAAACTTAACAGATTACAGACAGTTTTCAGTGACACTATTCACACAAGGTAGAATCAAAGGCATCTCCAAATTTAAACTGGTCTAAACCAAGATTAAACATTCCCTAACTGCCTTCAGAAAGGCACAGTGTTCCCCCCTGGCCCACAGTCCTACATTTCCTCGCTCAGAAACCAGATCAGAAAAGATCATGGACTGCAGTTGAACTAGCTCAACTCATTTCCCTCTCAACCGTTCCTGAGGTCACAGCAAATGCCTTAACTGTAGTTGCCAAATCAATTTAAGCACATGTCAGATTTCTGGCCAAGTATCAGTTGGTAAATAGGGAGTAAATTAAAAGCCCCAAAATCTGACAACGCCATGGAGGAAAAGCTTGCGAGATGCAGGGGAAATGCTCTACAAAGTTTCTTCTCAAAGAGTCTTATTGGCTCTGTTCAACTTGGACCCCAGATCACAGTTTTAGCACACAGAATAGCCACCCAAGAGGCTGATTACTCCCAATCTTTTACCTCCTCCTAGGAGATGACAAACACCAGGAAGAGGGCAAAAAGCAGAGGAGGAGGAATAGGGGCAGGTCCTAAACCCAAGCACCACTTTGTTCAGAGATGTTCTAACAGGCCATGCTGCACAGGGGTCTGACTCGCTGGCAGCAGCCTCGAGAGGCAATCTAGTCCATTCCCTGGCCCTACAAAGCGTTGAGGGATAGATACCCACATTATTCCTCAGAGGTCCTGGAGACCGCTGATGACTGCTGGCTGGAATCCCCCTCTCTCATTCCCTTCCTGTCCCATTTGGAAGTCTCTCCTGATAGCACACTTGGGTGTTCCTTAGTGCAAATTAAGGCTGTCGATCCTTGCCTTACTTTCCATAGATAACTAGAGGAGTCCATTTCCATTCTTTCTACAATTATTTTTTACATATATAAACACAGCTCTTGCACCTGCTCTTAATTTTCTCAGGACACCTCAAGTTCTTTAGACCTTACTCACTGGCCAAAAGTCTAAGATATGCTGCCTCACCTATTAGTGTCTCTGGACTCCCTCCAATTTGCCCATGTCCAAGCAAAAACCAGGACACTACTCCAGCTGAAGTCTTACCAGCCTCATACAAGAATACTTTCCAGAAGCCTTGCACACGCCTCTTCATGCATCCCACTCCCTTCCCAATCTGAATTATAATTCAGTCCTCTACACAATTCATACTTTGCAACTTCATCTTTTCCTGCTTAGCTTAAATACAGTAACCATGCTTTCTATTCCCTTATCCCAACCGTTAAAGAAAACATTGCCTATCATGAAACTCAGGACAGACTCCTGCAAAATATCTCAGCAGAACTTACTCACACATCATTTATTTTCTCTCGCCAGGAGTTCTGTATCCACTTGATAGCATCTTTACCTAAGTCATTTCCCCCTAACTTGTTTATATCAAGCAGGACAGTGTCAGAAAAGCCTTACCAAAGACATCAAGACATACTTCATCTGTAATTTCTCTCCTCCTGACAAGGCCAGTAGCCTCCACAGTAAGAATTTAGATTGATTTTACACAATTTGGCATTAGCAACACTTAGTTGTTACTCATTGCTTGTCACGTCCTATGTACCTACAGCTAACTTGCTTAGTTAACTCCTCCAGTGTTTCTTCTGGCAACTGAAGCTAAGCTAATGGATGAAAAGCAAGCTGGGGAAGGAAAAAGCAAAGAACCTGGCATATCTCCTTTTTTTTTTTTTTTAAATAAGTACTATATTTGCCCTTTCCCCTTCTTAATGGATTCTGCATTCATTATTCAGAGATAACTCTTAATGGGTGCAAGATTAGGGAATTGACTGAAGCAAACAGAGGAAATGAGTTATGGTTTTCAAACTGCCTATGACTGATGAATCCACCCTGAGCAAATGGCACAAAACAATTGGAGACCGCGTGTTGTATTTGCTGCCCTGGCTTTCTATTCTTTTGTTCAAACCTCTAGGATGTGAGAATATGCTCCAAAGCTACAGGTGTGCAATAAATCCTTGATGTAGGCAAAAACATTTGTGGAAGCTAGCTAGCTCTCCAAGCTAAAATAAATGTAGACAAGGACTATGAAGATAGCCAAGGAAAATGACACCTTGCTGCATAAAAGAAAACTGAGAGAACTTGGTTTGTTTAGCTGCAAAATGAAGACAAAGAAGGTTGTCTTGTAAGACTAGGGAAAGGAGAAGCACAAGGAAAGTGGGGAAAAAAAAAATCTATGTAAATTATTCTCATGCCAACATTAAAGTATGCATAAGCTATATCATATTAGAGGTTTAACCAACAGAGAAAGGAATTTCTGGGACAGCTTTCCAGTTGACCTAGCAGAGACTAATGAAACCTTAAAATGTACTATGATTTGTTTATGAAAGATTTATATGGATGCAACAAGAAGAGATTATATCTGATGATCTGTGACGAACCTTCCAGTCCACATAGCTCAAAATAAAGGTCTTCAATGTATTAAACCAAATAATTCCTAGCAAAATAATCCCAAGAATTTTATTACTGTCCTACTGTTTCTTCTTATAATATTTTTAAAACTACGCAAGCAGAGTACTACATTGAAGAAACTGTACTGCTGTCAGGCACAGTCTGGAAGCTTTAGCAACTGGGTCAAAGACTTTCCTTCACAAAGGAACATCTGTAAGATACTTCATGACTGGCAAATTTCAGCTTTTCTGAACAAATATTCATCCAGGAAAAAAAAAAAATCTATAATGAGTGAGGTATCTAATTGTTTTATAGGAAGTCAGACTGACATGTCAAATTCTACCTTGAGCCATGCACATGGTGAATGGTCTCAAAAGCTCTCAGCAGCAAAAGTTAACCTTTAGACATTCCTAGGGTAGTTGCAAAAATTAATGAGACGGATCGTACCCTGGTTAGTGGTGCTGTCTGCAGCTTTGGTTGTACACCACCATACTTACTAAATGCAAGAACTTGCATATAAAAGGGAATTTCCACACATGTAACTATTTCAGATAGCTATGCTGCTGCACAATTCTTTCACCTGGACAGGTGTTCCAGGTCAGATGATTATTTTTGCAACAAGCTCATTGCTGAAAAAAACAAAATTCCGAGGACACTTTCCCAGCCATGTAAAAGCGTGCCTGGCAAAGATGCACTGATAGAAAAAAGTTACTTTATGGTCTTCTACACAGTTAAGACCTGCATACTAAAAAAAAAAAAAAGTCAGTCTGTTTCTAAAATTTGGAATCAGTCAACACAACTGTAGGAAAATAGGCTGACATAGAAATTTTATGTAAAGACAGGAGGTCAGAGTAGCAGCTAAGTAGGAAAAAAAGAAAAAAATTAGCTGTCTTTGAATGAGTTAACTGTTTTTCAGTTTACTACCGAAGCAGTTTTGTCATCGTACTGTTTCCACACTAATACAACACTATCAAGTGTGATTGTTTCATACACCACTGAAGAGGAACGGGTCATTTCTCTTACCCAGCTCTAGAAGCTCTTCAGGCTCTAGCGTTTTAGATCTCAACTTTCTGGCCTTAATGATGCAAGTCACTGCCTTGCAACCAGCCTGCACAGACGCTCCTGGGGCAGCAGTTCTGCAAACAAGCCTGTCCCAGGCGCGCCAAGAATCAAGCACTTTGCTAACTTGTACCTACTGTCATTCACCTCAGTCTATCAGAGTTCCTTGTTCTGGCTTGATGATACACACTGCCCACTGACAGGCTGCCAGGAAAGCAATCTGCATGAAAACTGGTAAATGGAAACCCCACAAGTGAGAAATCAACAACTGTTAGTCCCCATGAACCCCTGCAAAACTAACGCTTCATACAGCTCTACCCATATATTTTTGGTTACTCCTTAAGATCAGTTTAAGACTTGTTTAAGACTGTTTAAGACTAGACATGTATACACCATCTGGCTGTTTATGGATACTTGGCATTACTTACTACTCTGACTTGGAAAAGCAAATACAGGCCTCTTGAAAAGGCTAATCACTGTTCACGTAACCCCACTCTAGGGATCATAATCCCTAGAAACCTATTCGTACATACTGCCATTGTTTCTTGAACAGCTTTCTGTCCTACCCCATCCCTCCAGCATTCCACAGTCAATATCAGGGTGTTCAAGGTTTTTCGTCTTGGATTCACTGTCTCAGTATCAACCACCTGTAAATTCACCTTTGGGATCACCTCTTAGAATTCCTAGTTGTTTCCTCAGCCTGTGGAGCCTGAACAGAGAGACCAGAAAGTGGTTGTATTTTCTGCACCCAATTTTCACAGAATATTCTTGAGTAAATGGGAAGAGTGCTCCTGGCGTAAGTCCTTCTGCAATAGCAGAACAGAATACATCATGATCCTCTTATTTGTCAAGTTCTATTCCAAAATACCTGTCAGATTTGGGGTTTTTTCCCTCCACGTTCCCCGTTATCTATTTCATCCCCATTACACTGAACTAGACCTTCTTCCAGAGTCCCCTACTCCTGCTGGTGGATTTCCAGCAACTTTGACTTCCACTGTCCTTGAGCTTAAGAGTCCTTCCTTTTCTTCTGTGTCTGCTACCACTATGTACTTTTTAGATGACAGTAGTATTTCCTTTCAGCCTTTGCTTCACCAGGATGAAAAACCTAGACCTGACTTCGGTGCGTTCTCACAAGCATGTAAGAGCTGTACCTGGTCAGGCCAAAGGTTTTCCAGCTTCCACTTCTGTGTAATTCAAGGACTTCTGGAGCCAGAGGTTACATCTGTGTATTTAACAGTCCAAACCACATTGTTCCTTTGTGAATTCCCTTGTGAACCCACACACATCTGCAGCTACCACAACATCTTGTGATGAGTTTCACAGCTTGACTTCATTTCCTTATGTTTTGTATGTGCCACCTTCTAGCCTTACACTAGAACTAATGTACTGGTATTGGAAAAGGCAATGAATTAAATCAATCTGTACCTACCTTTTCTGGTATACTCTTGATTTTAAAAATGTGCTTTGGTCACTTCTCTGACATCCTGAAGAATCCTAATCTTTCCAGTTGTTCTTCCTAAAATAGCTATTACATCCCTCTGATCATCCTACTTGCCGCTTTCTTTCTAGGCCATGCCAATCAAAATCATATATTTTGTCAGATTCTGACATTTCCCTGCCCACCGGAAATGATTGCACCCACGGTATCAGAAAAATCACATTTAATTTTTCAATTGCTGCATTATATTGCCAATAAGTTTAGTGAATTGCAGAATGCCTAAGGCTTTCGGTTTCCATTTCAAAGCAATTCTATTGAATTCCTGGCACGTATGAAATTGCACTCTTCATGGCTGAATTTTTAGCTCTACTACTCTATTCCTAAATAGAGTATTTATCTAAATATCTAATATTTATCTAAAGCATTTAATTGCTTTCGCAATGATAACACCATCTTTTCCTGGAACAGTAATCTCTCATTTTGGTTCTTTTATTCTCCCTCCCATCTCTGTACTGTAAGCATTACTGTATTAGTATTTTTCAAGACATTAATCAGTGTCAACCTACCCAGGTCCCACTCTTCAGAAGTACTTCTACTCCCATATCTTTACCCTAATTCCTTTCTCCAAAATCCTGTACTAAGCCCACCACCGGTGACTTTCTATACGGCATCATATCATATACCATCACATCAACAATTTTTCTAAACAGACAAGTAGCGCAATAACCTAACCAAGAAGATACCGATTCTTCTACGTGCCTCCACCCAGAATTTGACAGACCAGTACTCCTCCTGATGGATCTGCCCTGAACAAGCTCATTCCTTCAGAAGGCCAGCCTCAAGAGCTGCGTCCCATCCTCCTCCTTGCTTGCAGGCTATGCACCACACCGGGCTGGCCCAGGCTCTCCAGAAGCTCCCTGCATGCAGATGTTCTCCCACTTGCTACCCAACCCCACCATTCTCCACTTTCTCTTGTCCCAGCCTCTCCTCTCCCCATTTCAACATCATTTTGCAACAGGCACATTTACATTTGGAGCAATATGAAAAAATATATACATTTTAGAGGTCAAGGCATGACTGAGATACTGCCACGTCTGCCCGTTCTCTTTACCCAGGAAGAGAGGTAGGTAGCTATCCTGCAGCACAGGAAGGAGCAGAGCTGTATTAGAAAATGCCGGTTTTATCTCTTTCCTGTAAACTAACTGCTCATTGAGACAGTACCCTCACCCCAAGGGGTACCAGAACCAGTACTAGCCACACTCAGACACAGTGACACAGCTTTGCAGGCAGGCAGAGAGCAGCTCCTATACCAGGACAACAGCATGAGAAAGGTTTAATATGTGGGTGATGGAGGATTATACGGATCAGCAAGAGGCACATCAATACATTAATTTTAAACTGAGGGACAGTTTATTTCTATTGCTTTCTGTATGTGAAAAGAAATACACTTTTCACCTACAGAAATAACAAATGCTACATAATCAAATACTTAATCACTCTCACTGATGTAGAAATCTTATTCTGTGACAGGTTTGTTCAGCCATCACTTTTGCAGTGATGGCTCATTGAACATAGCTCTTTCATAAACATTGAGCAACTCTATGTAAAGAAACTCTGTCATATGTGGGAAATGGCTAATACATACAGAGTCCTTTAAGGCACAAAATTCTGTCACCATCTGTCATTTTGCAAACAGCTGAATGTCACTATTCCAAAGTGGGGGGGAAAAGCCAGTTTCAATCTGAATAAGCACTAATAATAATAATAATAACAACAACAACAACAACGACGATGATGATAACGACCACAACGACAAGACAAAACTGCCTTTGCTTCCCAAGATGTTAACAATAAAAGGGACTGTTATGAAGCAAGAAAACAGCATTATGAAAGGCTGGACAAAGATTTGGAGAGCCACGGCTGGACTTAACACTCGTGGACTGGGCCGATGTCACTGCACTCGGTATCCTGCCTCTGTAAGCAGCCAGAAGCGCACAAGAATCAGAGCAAACTGAGGGGCAGTCTCACAAATGGGATGATAGTTTCAGATCAGGGGGCAAACCCACAAATGAAATAGCGGTCATTCCTCCTCTTCTGAGCATGGATATGCTTCATAAATACAAGCACACCTGCACTGCAATACTAACTGAAAGCACCCAAGTGCCAAGGGTCTCATCTCCTGTCCTTAACTCAAAGTCTGTTTTCTCTTCACCATCAGTCTTTTATTATTTTCTGATCAGGTTAATCAAGTGTGGAGCTCTGTCCCAGTGGAAGTGCTACCTACAGCTCAGAAGACACGTTTTGTTGATTCAACTATGGTAGCTCCAGTGCATTTACTTCAGTTATAAAAGCACAACCCATACTCTGGACGCAAGAAAAGCTACGAGAACAGCCTCAGGTTTACAAGGCAAATGTTCCACTAAATGCATCCCTTTCTTACTAAACTGCTGCAGTGGGAGTGAAGTGTAATTCTGGAAATATGTTACACAACTCCTAGAAGTACAGGGCGAGTTTAGATACAGGAAGCGGTGGTTAAATATAGATGCAATGCACAAAACATCTTCACCAAAAGGCACTACTGTTCTAGCCACCAAATCACTGCTGGGCAAAACTCCTTGTACAGGAAAAGTTGGAGAGGACAAAGCCTAGATTTCCCCCACCCCCATCAAAAGTGCATGCCATAGGAACTGCATTCTCTGCTTTCCAAGTTTCATTTCAAATGTGGAATTTTAAACTGCAGGAACAAGAAGCACTTTCAGACAACGACCTCTCAAGTTTGTGACGTTTAAAAGTTGCAACTTCATAAAACTCAGCTCACCCAAACCCCTTTTCATTTCCCTCAAGCCACTAGAACCCACAATGTGTACAGCTTCATCATGGTTTGCTTCTTTGTCTATACGCACATTAAACGTCCTCAGTACTCTGTATGTTCAGTTTCTATATTTCATTGTGACTTTTTCCTAAGTTTAATCTAATACTTCAAGTCATTCCAATGTTTTGTTCTACCTTTCTATCCCACAGTAATTCCCACCTCTCCTGTTGGGGCAAAAAATACAACACATAACGACTGTTAGAAGCTATGGTTTGATCTGGGTTGAAAATCTGAATGTTGGCAGTCCGGTGAACTCATGCAGCAAGAGCTGCCCAGCAAGTCAATCAATGAAGCTGCATTACACCTGAATGCCTCTTCAGCTAATGCTCTCAGTTCCTTCCTTCCTACTGTTCTGCTTTCGGTTCCCAGCTGATCTACACCCATCCTTCCTCAGACAGCCCCATCTAAAACGCTGCTCTTACAAAGACGTTTACCCTTTGTGGCTCCCTGCTGAAGCGTTCCAGCACGCTGAGTTGCTTCATCATCCAAGTGCTTCCTTATCGACCAGCTACGCAGTTCATACAACAAATCAACTTCAACAACTCTTTCCCTTGCAGGGCACAAAAAAAAAAATAACTAAGTTGGCCAACTTATGCTAAGGAGGTGCTCACAGGTCTAGGATATGAGAAACAACTAAGGGAGACAAGGTGCACGCTCAGAGTGGTGGTAACAAGAAGGATTCGGAAGGCGTTAGTTAGGAAGGATGATCATTCAGCCGGTCCTACAGCATTGGAACAATTGCCCAGACAGAGGAAGATGGGTGCCTCCTAACTGGAACTCACCCACCTGCATCTACAAATGTCAACATTCTCAAGCCATAAGATTTTTATTAGTGGGGGACAAAATGAAAAGATTCAAGCTCTAAACTCTCAGTAAAGCTGGAGAATGCACCATCAATATGTGTACATGGCTGAGGAGGGAGTCTAAACAAAAATGGGCTAGGAGAAGCGATTAGCTTTCCTGACCTGACTTGTTACAGGGCTATTAAAACAGAAGAAAAATCTCTAGACATGTGTAGCAAGCTAAAAGGAAAAAGTTTACGTTTTGCCTCGTGTTAGACTTTCCTACAGAAAAGCAGTTGTGTTTTCAGCCAGCTGAGAAACTCTCCACAGTTCACTACAGAAAAACATAAAATAAGTGCAGACGTGGATTATACTTTTCTTGCCGATGCAAAGCAAGGCTACTAGTCAATCTGCAAATCATAGATTCGAGGCAGCTCCTAATTTGAAAATTCCAGTTTTAAAACACTTCCCACTAAATCACAGACTGCGAGGATCCTGTCCTCCCCAACAGGAGATTTGCCAACAGCCTGTCCAAGGGAGCAGTCAGTAACAGTTGTTATAAACACAACACACAGATCTGTTCCCTACTTCTTGAAAAGTGCTTAAGGGAATACACATGGAGCTTTACCACTACTGAAAATACAAAATGTAGTTACAGAATTAGAAACCTGAATGTAATCTCAGAGAGAGTAAACTCTTCCTACAAAAACCTGCCTCTGCAAGAAGCCATGCAGAAGGATGCCATCACGTAGCTTCTTGGGTATATTACTCACCATATCTGTAGTTTGATCTTCTTTCCTTGTAATTCAACAGTTTTAATCTTGAAGTCTATCCCTAAAATAAACAAACACACAAATAAGTAATTAGTCTTTGTTTACAAAAAAGCAATTGCACACCAACTCACACCTGCTCCAGACAGAAGAGCAGGTTTTTTTACTTCTTTTACTGAATTGTCAGGTAAACCAAGGATGTCCGAGTAAGCTGGAATGCAAGAGGAGTGTGCCGACCAATGCAAACAGGGCCTCAAAGGGTCTAGAATCAGTCAATGAACACCTTCAGCTAACATTATTAAGATGATCTAGCTTGTAAAAAGCTTTTAAGTTTCTTGCTTATTTTTAAGAAAGAAAAATATCAAGGTTTTGCAATTTTTCTAGAGAACTTCCAAAAAGAAGTTGTTTGGGACTTTGGGTATAAATTTAAACATCCTAAACAAAACAGCAAGAGTTGTTGTTCTCTTTTAGAAAGGTTCTTTCCCCCAAAATTATTAAACCACAATATTTTGCATATGCTGAAAAATTATGTGAAATATTATGGTGATTTTTTTTTTTTGGTACGCTTGTACCTAACCCTTGTCATACCACAATTTCAGAAACCGCTCAAAAAACCCTGCCTTTTACACCCCAAGATTCTCCTTTCCATTAATCTTCTTCAAGTACTCTACCTGTAAGAATAGTATTAACTACAGAAATCCTAATGCTTGTCACCTGTTAAACATAACTCAAAGCAGTCTGTGTGAGAGCCTAGACCAGAGCATGTAACAAGACTCCATAATATTAAAAACAGTCATCTTGCTTTTTACACCACTGAAACAAGCGGCAGAAGTCCTAAATTGTCTCTTGAGCTAAACACACACATAGATGGTTTACAGACAGTCAGCCTCAAGCTTCAATAATATAAGCAGAAGGGTTTAAACAACACAAAGCTTTCAACCAGCAATAAAAGGCAAGTTGGTACCCAACCATCACGTCTCTCTGTCAGGGTCCATCCCTGCTCCAGCCTCCGACATGGTACAAGCAAAGTCAGGACTTGACAGAAGTGTGTAACCACGACTCTCAAAACTCAAGAATAAGCAGAGACCATCGTGACAGAGCATGAGTAAGGTTTTTACTCTTAATACCAACCAATACAAAATAATTAATGTCTTAATTTGTGACAAAGCTGAAATGGTATCACAAGGAAGTTAGTTAACCACAGGATTTGCAAGGACTGACTGAAGAGGAGATGAAGGAGAGCTGTCCTGAGAAGACTTCAGAAAGAAGAAACTATCAAACTGAAGACAGATCCTTAGCTGAGACCAGTACTGAAACCAGTGTTTAATATTTTCATTATTAGTTCTGGTATAATAAATTGTCCTATTTGAAGTCTACTGCTTATAAAAGTGAGAAGCACTCTACACAGGCCAATTAAAATAAGAAACTGAGAAACGTCAAGACAGAATGCAAACAAGGGATGGGTGTCAGCAGTACAAAATGCAACATTACATGCCTGTTACTTAAGAATTTCTTCCATGAACCAGCAGCTGTTTTCACATGACAAATAAGAAAGCCTGAAGACTGCGAGATTACCATTTTACTTTCACAGAGTAACTATAATCCAATGGAGAAGCAACCCTAGAATAGGCAAATACTGTCTTGCAGGCGCCTGGTGAGAAATTTCCATCCGAGGCAGGGAAATATGAACACCGTTGTTTAAGACCTTGGTGAAACCTCATTTGTGCAACGTGTACAAACTAACCGCTCTGCTCTCCCCCAGAAGAGATGGGCTCAGACCAAAACGGATGCCATGCAAGACAAGCCAAGATGAGGATGCCTCCCGCCAGCTCCTTCACAGCAGAAGAGACTTGAGGACCATGTCATTTCAACCTTCTCTTCCCAAAATTGCTTACAAGAATTATTAGCACAGACTACATTCATCAGAGCAGGAATACTACAGGCCATCTTCTCAAAATGCTCTGACGCTAAGTAGATGCCAGAGTTCTGACTTTCAATTCCAATCAGAGAAAGACCACTGATAATTTTTCTTGCTTTCCAAAAATCTGTTTATATTTAGACTTTTTAAAAGGCAGCAGCTGCAATCACAAACTTCCCTCCTAAATCTACAAGGTCATTTTATACCAAGTAAGATTAAATAGAATTTATGAAACACACTATTATGTAAGAAATCTTCATGGGAAGCCTGCTTTAAACTCCACCAAGTCCAGCTCCTTTTATAGCTCTATACACTGCACACACTACTTAATTTTAACACTGAAAAATTAAATTAGTGAAATCTTTTCACATAAAAATCAGGATACCAGAGCCTCGGGGGAAGTGGGGGGGGATGAGAACCCCCCTTCCCGCAGGCCTGTGTAGTGCAGGGGCAGGAATGGGGACGGCACTTGCTAGATGGACACCTACCTCATATGCAGCCAAAAAGGAAAATGGAGAACAACCCTTAAATGACTACCAAATGTGGCTTCTCAGGGAGCCTCTTAGGGTTACCAAGTATTTCACAAAAATGAACCAGAGTGTTAACAGGGCCAAAATTCCCCATTTCTAAGGATTTAAAGCAGTACAGTGACTAAAGGTTGAGGTTGTCCACTAATTCTAGGATGCCAGCTTGGGACCCTCAGACCTCCATTTCAGGTCAGTGCTCCATTTTTTTCCAATTAGCCAAAGCAGTACTTATTGTTAAGTTAAATTTATTAATCAACAGAGCTAGTATATGTATGTGGTTTGAAAAATAAACCCACTGAATGATTAATAGCCAACATACAAAATTGCCCCAAATACACGTAACTATCCCCACGTTTTGCAGCATTTAACCCAAATTGTTTGCTACGATATAGTGCTCCACAGCAACACTATTGAACAAATAAACACAGCATTTGCCAAAAGATATAAATAAAAGTATTTTATACAGCGACACTTACTTTTGGGTTCTGCCCAGATAAAGCAGGATGTTTGACAACCTCTTTTTATGCGTTAAGATAAAGTAAGCTATTAACCCAGCCAAGGAAATTAACTCTTCTCTGCACTGAGGGGGATTTAGCTAACTCTAGTATTTGGGGATAAAATAAATCTCTAATCCCATGTTATACTCAGCTTCCACTACAATTACAATATAATAGTAGTTCAGCCTTCGTAACAGAAAGACTGTTATAAATAGCAATGACTATTTGCCTCTGAATACTTTCAAAGTAGTTTTAACAGACTGGAAAAACCAAACTTCTGCATCACTGTAATGCCCATTCAGTTCTAGGTCTTTCCAAAGAAATCGCCAGCGTCATTATACTAGCAGAAACACAAAGGCTTTAGAGAGAACAGACTACAGGTATGGGGAGTTTCCAGTAACATTAAGTTCAGGAACAAGTTTAAGAGGGTAACGGGTATAAAAATTGAATGGCATGCAGAATGGACGTATTACCATCACAGGAGGATAATGACAGAACTAATGAATTAAAGATGAGCATGAAATTACTCCCTCATTAAGTGTCAACAAGATATTCATCAACATCAACAGGGCAAACTGGAATTCACAGAAGAAAATCTGGAAGTATACTGCCAGCCTGTTAAACACTTATACTAAAAGTATACTATACTGTATACTATCCATATACTAAAAATTTGGAAATGTTTATTACTCTTCAGTATAGCTCACACAGTTTTTAATAAGTCTCCTTACAGGCAGATTATCCCAGGTTTCTGGCTCACTTCTGGGCTTCCTTCCAATTTCAAGTCTTCCACCAGTTATTTATAGCAATATATGGGCCCAGGTCTGACCAAAATCTAAACTCACGGCTTTAAAAAAGACAGAAGCGATTTATGGGTTCTTCAGGCTACTGGTCTTCGAGTATCAAGAAGTACCATTAGTTCATCTCATGGTATGTGCAAAGATGACCTACCCTTACACAAATATTGAAAGTCACTTTTGCCTAGTCACTGTAAACATGCAGACCAAGAGGAGTTTCAGAAGCTGGAAGGTCAGACTTGTACATCACGCCACTGAAGTCAAGCTCTTCCATCCCTACGTCAGCAGAGGTTATTGCCAATGACTCCCAACAAAGCATTCCAGTTTTATTTGTGTAAGTTTAAATATCTGAATGTCTTGGTGCCTACAGAACTATTTGCTCAACAGTTTTGCACTTCCATGGCTCTCAGATGAAAGACTTTAACGAAGACCCAGAACTTGTATCAGCAGAACAGTGTGTTTTAAATCCATTATCACTGCGTCCAAACAGTTATATATCACTTTACAGCTTCTCAAGCCCCTGCCAAGGTTTTGTAAAGATCATTCTTCTGTCGCTGAATCACAAACCAACTATTCTCAAAAAGCAAAAGACAGAATGCCATCAGTACAAGAGGGAGGGAGACAAAGTTATTTTCCAGTCCATTTCAGAGCTACAAATGATGAGCTAGCCCTTTTCAGACAGCATGAATTTTGTTTGCATTCTTTCCAAACAAAGACACCATTCAGCTCGGTGAGGACGCTGGGCGGTAGGAAGCGGAATGCAGGGCAAGAGAGGGGCAATGCTGCCGCACTAAGAGCCTGACAGTCAACCTGCGCGTCAAATTGCTGTCAACTGCAGAGCGTAAGCAGCATATAAATAAGGGCATTTTGTAATTCACTTGTCAGTAATCGCTTTGCAAATATACTTTACCAGCACTATGTATTTTCAACTCAGGAAAGAAAAGCAAACGTGCACAAATTCGTATTCAAGTCTTGTATCTCCAAGCTGCCCACCTTTGTGCTACAGGCTCTGGCAGCAGCAAGGATTCTTCTTAACAGCACGCTTAAACTACAGCTATCAACACCCAAATTAACACAGCAGAACTCGGGCCGCGTTCAAATATTCTGACGAGCACCGGGAGCCATCGGGATGGCCCCTGTCGCCGGCACCCCTCCCAGCCATCAGCAATCCTGCAGAAGGTAAGGTTCCCAGCCCGAGCCACCGCACGTCCTCCAAGGGTTTAAAGGTGCCCCTGAACATGCCGCACACTGACCCACTTCAAACAACCAAAGCAAGGTGGAGCTCTTGCAAGTGCTCTAATAGCCACAAAAGGATATAAACCTTATCTTTACTGCCTAACTTTTTAGAAATTCCAGCCTAAGTGAAGAAAGAGACTGACCAGGCAGAAAGAAATCTATCTGCTATCTTTCTTTGAATTAACGGCTTTCAAATTCACAAAGTAAGAAGGAACATGTCCTCATGACTTATGACATTCATACAAAGAGTACAAACTGTAACATACCTAGGTAGCACAAGAACATCACAGAAGCACAGAGAAAATGGGTATCCTTCAGGTATGTTTACAGCTTACAGTAGGGCCCAATAAACAGCCCTAAAATACTTTTATTTAAAAAGCAAAAACGCAATAAAAGAAAACTTACCAGCAGCAGGAAAATACAGCAGTAACTAAGCCTGGAAGCTTTTAAAATTACAAAATTAACTTTGTGACAGAGACCTTTGTAGAGCTTTGCCTAGTCTTTTTATACAACTATCTCATTATGAGATCCCTCAATTCTTGACAGAGATTTATAATATTGTAAAACTTTAACACTTTAATGCAGAAGATGAAATCCAAAACTCCTAAGCCAGATATTGTTTTATCAAGTTTATTAATGTCTAGAGCATAACACTAATAAAAAGGTAATTCCTCTAAGCCCTCACAGTAATCTTTCCAAACCTATCAAGTCCGGAATTACAAACTCTACAAAGTCCACACAAGTCTTGCATACAAGCTTTAATACTTCAGCATATTATTTACTAAGAATATGCAGACATTAACATTTGTTATCAATGAATTAGATAAGATCATGTATTTTGTAAGAAAGCTTTGGATGTGTATATACTTTCTCCTTCCCAAGTAAGCCCAACACAAGCATATCAGGCAAGAGATGTGAGCTGTGGTTTTAATTAAGCTCTTACTAAACATGATAGCAACTAAGGAAATGAGACAGCTAGTCTTCCTCTTTCAGGAGGAAGCTCACTGCACATGCGTGCTTACCTGCTGATTTTCTTTTGTGTATGTGTACACATACATACATCAACACAGACATATTTCCAGCCTCTCATATGTATATCAGTACTTCTATGTCTCTTTCCTACACTTATGTCTGGCAATGAATTCTTTGAAGAAATTGAAAAAATAGTCTGACTTAACACAAGCTTCCATGTAAAACAAACAGCTCCCCTCTTCCATTGGAAAGGTGGAAACCACGATGACTGAATGCAAGTTCTGCCAGAGTCACACAAGTCTTTGGGGCCCCCTTAGTGTCCCAGCCCTGCCGACCTCTTTGGTAGCTCTCCTGCAGAGCTGTAGTCGGTCACGGATCACCCACTGCAACGCTAACCTACTGCAGGACGCAGATCAGGTCAGCCAGCCCGCCGGGACTACGGAGGCCTCAGGTCTGGAGTACCGTTAGGTGCCTCATTTCGAAGCCAGGTACCTCAGGTTTCACCCCGGTGCTTGCCCATGTTGTGCTCTGCACCTGCAGGTGGGGAGCTGAGGAAGAGGGGGGTGAAAGGAAGGAGTTTCATGGCCAGAAGCAAAGCCCTACACAGACACACAAGTTCTGGTCAGTAGTTACAACCACAACTCCAGCGGCAGTTCCTCCCCTTACAATAGCTGGTTACTTACAAAAGCAAGTTACTTACATCTCTCGAGTCCATTCTATCATCTTCATTTCAATAAAAGCAGCTAAGACAACAGCTCGAGACTGACACCTGGAACAAGCTACACTCTCCACCAAAACTTTTCCTTTTGTCTTATTTTTCTTGACTCACGCTAAAACCTGCAAGTGTACCAATTACTGCAGGCAACGCCAAAAGCTGAAGTGACATCATCCACTACAAGCAAACACTGCTGTAACAAAAAGGCACCTATATTAAAAAAACAGGCACCTATATAAAAGAAAAGAATAATTTAATAATTAATCTATTAATTGAACTTTTTTCAAAAACTAACAAGCTGCTTCTGAATCTGCCTGTTCTAGTTAGCAGAGGGGAAGAGGTGGGAATGAAGACAAAAGAGGAGGAAAACTGTACCAGGTAGCAACCATCAGTCAACGATGGAGTTATTGTTCTGTCCTCAAGGTAATTTTAGTTCCTCTGCAAAACCAAAATTGTATATCCTAACACAGCAAGAAGCTTGTAAGTTGCTTTCCAAAAATTTAAGCTACGCAGTGTAATCAAACACCACAGCCAGATGCGGATGGAGAACAGAGGCGGCAAACAGATCTCTCGCACCGAGCCGAGTACATGGAGCCAAGCAACCCGATTGCTGCTGGTAGCCTAAGGAAACCCCACACAAACTGCTGCAAAACAAAGTTAGTTATTTATAACGTGGGGTACCTATTGCACACAGATGACAGACAACACTTAGCAGTTACGTTAGGCCATGGTACAGATTCCCATTCATTTTAACTAGCGGCTACTACCGCATTGGTCAGACCTAAAATAAATACTTACCAAACAACCCAACCCCAAAACACTGCAATCATTCATGATGATGTAAACTTAGGAAGCGACTTTCCTTGCAGCCTCCAAAGTTACAATGACTCAGGACTCCTATTCCACTGCAGGCTAGGGAGCACCTACAGAACTTGTTCAGACACAGCAGCCCAGCGCCAGGACCAGCGAGCAGAGCCTCAGCAGTCGGAGCTATGGGGCCCCAGAAAAGGAATCGAGGCAGTGCAGGGCTCCCAGGGCCACCCCGTGGAGATGGCTACAGGGAGAACCAGCCGCAGCCCCCCAGGACCAACACTGAGGGTATCAGGAATGACAGAGCAGGTGACATTGAAATGGCTTCTTGGTTGTCTTTGCTGTCCTCTTCTAAACCTTTAACTCCATGATTTTTGACATTCAGTGACCAGGAGTGTAACAAAGTACTCAAAAAACGAGCAGACTATGGATTTATGCAGTAGTAATCCAGAAATTCAATGGATTCAAGCGTTTCAGAGTTTTATCTTTGCAGAAAGCCTTTCCTAGTGCAGAGTGAGCAATCTAGAGCAGCAAAAAGAACTCACTCTTCCTGCTCTGCGAGGTTTCAAGTTGTGACAATTCAGCATTCACAGAGCACCAGAAGTTGCATCTAAATCAAGTAACACATACCTTACACGAAACCTTAGGGACTGTACACTTAGTTAATTCTAGTAGTCCCAGAAAGTTCCACAACTCGGCAAGATAAAACATCCACAAAAGTAAGAGTCCTGTTTGAGAGCCTGATTTTGATTGAGCTGGGCATGGGAGAACAATGGTAACAGGAACAAGTGATGTAATTATTTTAATTCCACCAGCCACAAATGATGCCCCTGCACTCGGCACTGGTGAGGCCGCACCTCGAATCCTGTGTTCAGTGTTGGGCCCCTCACTAGAAGAAGGACGTTGAGGTGCTGGAGCGTGTCCAGAGAAGGGCCACGGAGCTGGGGAGGGGTCTGGAGCACAAGTCTGATGAGGAGCGGCTGAGGGAACTGGGGGTGTTCAGTCTGGAGGAGGCTGAGGGGAGCCCTCATCGCTCTCTGCAACTGCCTGAAAGGGGGTTGTGGTGAGGTGGGGGTTGGTCTCTTCTCCCAAGTAACCAGTGATAGGATGACAGGAAATGGCCTCAAGTTGTGCCAGGGGAGGTTTAGTTTGGATATCAGGAAAAATTTCTTCACTGAGAGAGTGGCCAAGCACTGGCACAGGCTGCCCAGGGAGGTGGTGGAGTCACCATGCCTGGAGGTGTTCAAAAAACGTGTGGACGTGGCACTTCGGGACATGGTTTAGTGGGCGTGGGGGTGTTGGGTTGATGGTTGGACTTGATGATCTTAAAGGTTTTTTCCATCCTTAATGATTCTGTGATGATGCAATTAGTATTAACTCCCCCCCTTCCCCACACATCCAGTCACTGGTGTCAGTCCTCCCACCCTCAGACTGCGGCTATCCCCTAGAGGCCTCTCCTTTCCCAAGCGCCCTAATAGTCACCCATTCACTGAACAACCCATTGCATACTTTGTTTTAGCACCCTCACGAACTATCACTTGGGTAAACATTCACTCCTTTATCTTGAGGTCACCAGCCTCAATCCACACCACCTTGGTAGCAACAGCTACACAGAACTCTCCTCCTTAGGAGCATTCAAGAAAAGCAATTATAACTTTACAGCAACAGAGGTGTGGTTAAGTTACAGATTCTTAACCAGTGATATCCGCTAGTACGACGGTGTGTATCTTAAAAACCCACTTGTTTCCTTATAGCATCTATTTTTAGGAATGCAGCAGATTCTTAAAATCAACTTACCTTTAGCTTTTAACGCAAGAGATTAAACTAGAGATTCTTTTAAAAAAAGTGTGTTTCCTTTTCAGTTGCCTGACCAAGTCCTAACAGTCTTTCCAAACCATCCCCATGGCTCTTTTCTGAATCTTCAGTTTTTCATATAAAACTGTCCTTACAGGCCAAGTTTCACTAATACTGTATCAGTACAGATAAATTCCAGAGCTGGTCATGTTAAGGGAGAATGCAAGACATAAACAGTAGCACTCTTGCCAGACCATCTCTTACCAACTAATCTATCCTTAATGAAGCAGATGACAGTCCTGTGAGATGGCAGCTTCTTAGTGTGACCTACATTCTTCCATTCTAGATGCCTGCATTTGTTGTGCTTTCAAATGCTGTCACACATCACGAACAAATAACACTCTGCATTGCAGGGACATTAGATTTAGGCAAGTCCACAGTGACTAACTGATATGGGGGACTCAGCTGAATATTCATTTTGGTGACAAATCCAGTACTCTGGCTTATATCCTCCCAAATATCTGGCTTAATCCCCCCAGAACAATAGAAGGCCATTGTTATCCAGCCTGGCCTCTTGTTGGGAAAGGCCACATACTGTGAATCATGCACATCTTCACCGTTTGCAGAAACGGGGATCTTCATGCCGCACTGCTGCCTCCCCATCTGCAGTTACCTTGCCTGAGCTTTCCGAGCAGCCTGCCTCATATTCCATCCACAGCCACCAGCCCGTTCAGAGATGAACAACAATGTTCAGAATCATAAGATTCAGAACTACAAGAGTGAAGGACACTCTCCTAACTTGAAATTCTTTTTGAAGTGTTCCTGTTTCCCTTCAAAGCGGCAGACAAGTTGTAAGCATGCAAGCTCCCTTTGTGCATCAATTCATTTCAAGGATGCATATTAAATCTAGGTCAAGACCACAGCCTCCTAGCGCACCAAAAATTCTCTCACTACTAACCTCGCTTGAAACTTCCTCAATGATCATTCTTCAGAGATTGATATTAAAAATCACAAGTCAACACCTACATGTTAATCCTGGAGTAAATCATCACAGAATTCAATATTGCTACCAGAAATTCTTTAAGAGCACCTGGGGACAGTATTAATAAAATAATCAAATAATCAAGGAGACAGAGGTGTTGTGAATTGTCTGTTCTTCACATATCAGGTTGCCGCACCTACATAGCAACTGTGACCTTCCACCCCTCCACTACTCATCACCTATATTTAAAAAATTAATCACCTTCAGAAACAAATCTTGAGAACTCTTTCACTCCACTTTACTCCCTCCAATAGAGAGAAGCCCAGTACCTTGCTATTATGCACTGGATACTTGCAGATGTAAATCTTTGTATTAGCTGGAGCAGTAAGACTTTTTTTTTTTTAATACAGATTATGTCCACACAGTTAGGTCTCAGAAGCCTCAAGGCTGTAAGCAAGCAAACGGTATCAACATGTCAAGAATTCCATGAAGCTGCTTCTCCTCAAGTGGCACCGTTCAGATGTTTAGTAGCTCATTACAATGTGAAGTGCTGTTCATCCCCATACCTGGAATTAAAACAGCAAATCCAAATAATCAAAAGAAAAGCACCATTACCATTCAGCACACAGACGTGGTTGAGGTCCCATCACATGTACCTGCTTGGAACGCATTTTAAAACGACACTGCCCCTCATTCAACAATGACATGGCACTGACTTACCAAGAATTTTATGTATCTCTCAAGTTCCAGCTCCCTTACTCCATCTACTGCATACATTTAAATACTAACTTGCAAACAAAAGTCTAGTAAAGTTTATTTGCAAAGATTAGCACAAAATACAACTTTTCTGTAAAGTGAAGATAATGACTCCTCCCAGGGAGGAACTAAGATAGGTGAGCTTAAAAACACTAGCGGTGCCTGACCGGAGGTCTGCTGGGAAAGGTGTCTTAGCGAACTAACACTAAATCCACAAGAGCTCAAAACAACCCTGTTTCTAGTAACTTTTCCTTGAGGCGTCGTGTCCTCCTCCATGTTCAAAGGGATTGACAACAGCACAGGCACTCATGCCTCAGCAATTCAAGCCACAATTTTGGGTGATTAACAAACGCACCGCTGGTAATTTAAACTGACAGAGATGGCTGAGGCAGTACAAAAGAACAACACGGTTTTCTACCTCTGCCAAAGCAACGGCGTTGGGGACTTCGGGTGAGCTTGAACTGCCGCAGCTATGCCCGTGAACCCTCCGGGGTATTAAAGGCTGAGCAGCACCCTACGGCCACATCCAGCGGCGAGTCAGCTGCCAGCAAGCAAAGCTCCCAGGACCAGAACGTCAGCCAGTGGGCTATGAATTCATGGCACGGCTTTGATGTCATGGTTTTGATTTGAGAGCCAGCACTCTCCATATCAGGGCCTGGGCAAAGTTCAGGAGATAACAAGGGCAAGGACCATTTCCCGATAAAATGGATGCGACACCAGGTTCTGGACATCAAGTGACAGCCATTTCCAACAGTTAAGAATTGGGCACGTTTAACTTAAGCATCAATTCAGCAGACGTGTTCAAAGCACAGCTGCCATGAATTCTGGGTGCAGTGAGTCCAACATTCACACCAAGTAGACTAAAACGGAGATGCCAGACAACGACAAAAGTTCAGAGTCTCACTTTGGTGCGAGCAACCTGTCACATACGATAGGGACAGAAGCCATTTCTCAGGCCAGAACCAGTTATAAAGCCTTCTCATCCTCTCCTCCCCTTCTGAGCTGCCTTCATCTCATTTATAAGCATTAATGCAACTTTTGTCTAGTGAAGTGTAACTATATACAGCCTGTAACACCCAGGGTGTTACACAGTCCTTGATACAGCATGCTGTGTGGTAAGATCCGAGGCGGCCACAGAAAGCAGTGTGGCACATCAACCAGGGAGGGTCCCACACGATCTCTCTTCACTTACCAATATCACAGAATCACTAAGGTTGGAAAGG
>NW_010513590.1:0-587 GCF_000687285.1 Phaethon lepturus
TTGCACCCCCAGACCCCCGTGCTGCCCCCCACCATCACCGACCAGATCCGCCTGTGGGAGCTGGAGCGGGACCGGCTGCGCTTCTCCGAGGGTGAGGGGGGACACGGGGGGACCCCCCGGTGTCCCCAAAGCGGGGAGGGGGCGCGGTGGCATCCCTGGGGTGTCCCCGATGTCCCTACCGCCCCCCCCAAGGGTGTCCCCAGGGTGTTTAGGGGGGACCCCCCCGGGGGGAACGGGTGTCTCTGGGAGGTGGCGGGGGGCCCGAAGCTCCCCCTGGGAGGGGACAGTCCCCAAGGGGGGGTGACAGCCCCTGATGTCCCCAAGGGGAGGTGACAGTCCCCGAGGGCAAGGGGAGGTGACAGACCCTAATGTCCTCAAGGGAAGGTGATAGTGCCCAAGGGGAGGGGACAGCCCCTGATGTCCCCAAGGGGAGGTGACAGTCCCCAAGGGAAGGTGACAGCCCTGACGTCCCCCAGGGGAGATGACAGTCCCCAAGGGAAGGTGACAGTGCCCAAGGGGAAGGGACAGTCCCCAAGGGGAGGTGACAGCCGTGACATCCCCCAGGGGAGGTGACAGTCCCCAAGGGA
>NW_010513591.1:0-336 GCF_000687285.1 Phaethon lepturus
CTTATATTCCTGTAGGAAGAAGAATTAGACAAACATGTTGGTTTGTCTACCATTCAGTAAAAATACAGTTTGGACAGCCTGGGAAAGCATGGGTACAGAATATATATAAAATGTGTATGGTGAGATACTTCATATACATCTCATACTGTTATTCTGCAGGTTTTGTAGGTTTTGCTGGAAATGTCAAACTGATTTCAATGATTTTTAGAGAAGGTAAAACAAATGGGGATGAAGGACTCATCTCTAGGAATCATCTCTAACTTCCTGACACAGCTGGTGAGTGAGCCCACCAGGGAAGGGGCCTTGCTGGCCCTCCTATTTCCAAACCGCAAAGAA
>NW_010513592.1:0-2399 GCF_000687285.1 Phaethon lepturus
ACCACCCAGAGTTCACTCGCCTGAGAGCCAACAGGAGGCAGGGGAGGTGTGGAATTAATATGGAGAAAGTTTACCTCAGGTCTACAGGGCCCCTGACCAGCGCAGCGCGATGGAGGGGGAAGAATATTTCCCGTTCCCGTTCCTGTTTCATGTTTTCAAATATTCCTGTTCCACTGACACACGCTGACACACCCGAAGCCGCGGTCTCGCCCATGAGGACGGGGCTGGAGTCTGCTCCTGGCAGAGCTCCGACATCCAGCTCTGCGCTGGCTGCTCTCCCCGCTGGCACGCTGGTGTGGCAGAGCCGGAGGGAGACACGAGTACGGCCCGGGTATCGCAATGGCCAACGCACAGAGGTGCAAATCCCTTCTCCTGGGACAGCCTGTGTTGCCCCAAAGAGTAAAGAGTGCAGTCAGCCAGGAATTAGTATGCAGGAGTATTTGGCAAATGCTTTGAGACACCCCAGATTCCTCCTGGCTGTACAGCTGCAGGGTGTTCTCACTGACGGTAATTTAGCCAGTGGCTGTTGTTGGGAACAAAGGAAATGTTTGAAGCTTTGACAGAGATGATTCTAGAGGAGAAAATAGGTGTTGTGCAGGTGAGTTGGTAAAGTTCACCCCTCTAATTGCTCTGTAATTGTTCTGCCTTGCAGTGGAGTTCTCTCTCGAGCCTGTTTTTGCTTGAACATGTTTGCAAAGAGCTATTTTGTTGGAAGAATTTAATTTTTGCCATTATGTTGTCCAGTGCAGTCCAGCTCTGGGTACTTACCACCAATTATCCGTCTGCTATAAAGCTAATGTTGACACAGAGGTCCTCAATGCATCGACTCTGGGAATCTGCCAGGAAGGCTGGTTTCAAGCAGAATAATTAGTGGGCATGGATATACGTGTAAGATGCCCTTGAACTGATGGGCTGTCTTTATTCACTGGGATGTGATCAATTCTGAGGTTTTTCTTTTAGACAAGCCCTTGAATTTAATTCCATTCTGTACAGTGAGGATTTCTTGTCTGAAATTCACTTTGCATCAAGAGAGCCCTGCCTGAGCTCCCCCATTAGCTATTCTTTCCCCTCATCTGAGAGTCTTAAAGCACTTTACATGGATTAACTAATTAGCTCTCTTCATAACCCAGGCTTTAAGTTAATTTCCCCATGTGCATTATAGGAACAACGTCAACGAACAAATCGCGCTTCCCCCAGCACTATCGCTGCTGCAGGTAACACTGAAGCGGTTGAGATTAGACAGAAAATTTTTAGGGCCCAAAATCTCATGGCAGGGTGACGTGAAAACCAAGCAGACATAAACCCCGCGGGCGCACCCGTGCTCGCTGCGGTGCCTTTCCTACCCCCGGCATCTCCCCGGCTCGGGGCTGCAGCGGCACTTCGCGCCGCCCGGGGAGCTGGCATGGCTGCGAGCGGGGATGGGGAGAAGAGAAGCTCCTTTAGAAAATCAGGGCCAAATGCGTCGTGCAAAGCGTCTGGCAAAGAGCTGTAGGAAAGACCCAAGAGCAGCATGAGAAATAAGGGGAGAGGAGGGCAGGGAGGAAGATCCAGCGAAAGGGCTGCCCTGCTGCGAAGGGATCGATTTGGAAATAAAGGTGACGCACGCTGCCACGGAGGGGCTTGCCAGGGTGGGGGTTATTTAAACCACCAGGGCCAAATGCGTCGTGCAAAGCGTCTGGCAAAGAGCTGTAGGAAAGACCCAAGAGCAGCATGAGAAATAAGGGGAGAGGAGGGCAGGGAGGAAGATCCAGCGAAAGGGCTGCCCTGCTGCGAAGGGATCGATTTGGAAATAAAGGTGACGCACGCTGCCACGGAGGGGCTTGCCAGGGTGGGGGTTATTTAAACCACAGCTGGAAAGAGCCTCAGCCTGGGAGGAGCTTTAGAGGCTTCTAAATCGTGACTCAGGGCTCGCCCCGGGCACAGGGCAGCACAGCTCGTGCGTCCCCTCGATGGCTCGTGCATCTCCTCAATGGCTCACGCGTCCCCTCGATGGCTCACGTGTCCCCTCCCAGCACTCAGCAGTAATGGTGTGCAGAGGTTTCCAGCTGGGCTGCAAATTTAAACCTTAGCTTGGAGCTGGAGACCAAGTGGGAAGAAACCTCCTTTTCCTGCTGTCTTGTGGAGCTGGTGGAAGAATGGCAATTCTGAGAGTTCAACTGAACGATAAAAATACCCCCCCAGCAGAAGGGATATCATCCTCTCTTGAATTCTGCAGTTTTAACACAGATTACTACAGGTTTTTGCATTTCTATTCAGGCCCACTGATTTCACCATTGTTACTACGAATGCGGGACCTTTCCAGAAGGATGTGAATGCAGTTGCTCAGTCGAAATCAGACAGCGCTGCCTAATTGGGGCTTTTTGCTCCGGATGGGGGTGTTCAGGCAGGTCCCGTGCTCG
>NW_010513593.1:0-1877 GCF_000687285.1 Phaethon lepturus
TGCCCCGACAGCTGGCAGGGGGGGCATCGCGTACCCCCGGCGAAGCGGGGACACAATTTAGCTGAGCTCTTCCCGGGGTGTCTGCTCGTCTCCGTCAGGCGCGATCTCTGCACGACACGGAACAGCAACCGTTAGGTTTGTCAGGGAAGGCTGGGCACTTGTCTCCCTCTCTTCCCTTTTTTTTCCCTTTTATTTCTTTTTTTTGGGGGGGAAAGGGGGTAATCTGTTGCTGTATTTCGTCCTGCACAATTCTCCGGACAGAGCAGGTTTTGGCAAGTCCAGGCTCCCCGGGTTTCCCGCAGGGAGGAGAGGCCGGATCGCCCCCCCGCTCCCCGCGCCCGAAGGGCCGCCCTCTCCCACCCAGGCTTTCGAACTCCGAAGCGCAAACCCCGCAGCATCAACCGCACCTGGGTCTGTCTCCCAGAATTCAACAAACAAACTGTATTAGCTCCAACCAGAATTTACCTTGTAGACTGGTGGAATTTGTCTTTTTTTTTCCTTCTGCTTCTTCTGCTCCCCCCCCAGGCCTCATATTCACCACTCAAAATTTAGCAGCCTGCCTTTGATAAATGACTCAAAGTAATCCCTGCAACAGCTAAGTCTGACTGGTTGACGTTGTGCTAGAAGTCTTCATAGCAGTATCTGTCTATAAAATATTCACTTGCGGACTACAAAGGGTGGATCATTTTTAATGACAAGATTCAGAACTGGTGGATGAAGGGAAAAGATTAATATCCGTGAATTCAAATAATTTAATTTCAAATACTGAATTTAGAACATTATATCCGACTAGTTTAAACAGTGATGCAGATAAAATAGCAGAGTCTCAGGCGAATGAAGTGGCCAGAAGAATAGAGTTGCGGGGAATGTTGGAAATGAACATTAATACAAACTTTACAGGAACTTTTTTTTTTTTTAATTCTACACCTTTCTATCTTCTGGGATAATCAGTATTCCAGCAGGGCAAAAATGTATATGATATTACATGTATATGTGTGTGTATATCTATATATGCAGGGAGAGAGATTTCTTTCCTCTAGAGAAAGGTGGAGAAATCTATTAGACGGCAGATTTTAATTTCAATGGGTAATGTGAGCTTGTGCAATCAAAGTTATCAATTTCTGTCTTTTTTGTTTAGATTTCTTAGTTAAATGTGTTTGTTATACCTACCCCGAGGAGAAGCAACTTGAAAGTGTAGCTTTTGAGTCATCTTATAAATACATCCCTGAGGCTGCGGTTCTTGCAGCTTTAAGCAGTTTTCATTAAAGCAGCCAGCTGCCTCTTTGTGTAGATTGGATTTTTTTTAAAGCAATCACTTGTGAAGCCCCGGCCTCAGTTTTGTCTCTCCGCAGGCTCTTAAAGTTGAAGTTTCATTCATGTCTTGGGTCCCTCCACCGAATCAGGCTCCTTGGAGCAACACTGGAAAGAGCCACACGAAAGTGCAGGCTTGAATACCTCCTAGAGAAAGGTTAAAAAGGAAGCAGAGATCAAAACAATCCCATCTCACAAAAGGTGCATTAAATGCGCCCCAGCAATAAGCACAAATCTTCCGAGCTGGCCTTTAAAGGGAGCACCAGGAGCCTCACGTTTATTGCACCCAGCAATTCTCTGAGCAACTCGCCGCGTCTTTGCCCTCCTGGCGCATTTCCTCCTAAAACAACATCTAATGGGAAGATAATAGAGACGCAGGAAAAGGAGGCGCGGAGATTTTTTTTTATTATTTTTTTTCTCCCCCTCCCCTTCCTTTTAGCCGCGTCAGTCTATCTCAAGGCTCTGAGACCAGAGTTTAAAATACGCTTTTCACCTCTAAACTGAAGAGGCACAGGCAATACACCCTACCCGCCCTACCGAGGCAGGCAAGAGCGTGTGTTTGCAGA
>NW_010513594.1:0-5959 GCF_000687285.1 Phaethon lepturus
CCGAAAGCTGGCGTTGTCAGACGTGTGGGGGCTGGAAGGTATGGAGGGGTGGGGTGGAAGTTTGGGTGTTGCGCACATCTTTGGCATGGAATGGACTCTCTGAAGAGCTTCCTCTCCTGATGGAGAAATCTCAAGCCCCGGCCCCCTCCCCACAAAAAAAGAGGCAGAGACACTGCGGGGATGGTGAGTCAGCAAGCAAGAAGATGCCATGTTCCTTGCGATTCCAGTATGAATGGGCTTCCCAGGGAGGTGGTGGAGTCACCATCTCTGGAAGTGTTCAAAAAACATGTGGATGTGGCGCTTCAGGACATGGTTTAGGGGACACGGTGGCGCTGGATTAATGGTTGGACTTGATGATCTTGAAGGACCTTTCCAACCTTAGTGATTCTGTGATTCTGTGAAGGCTCTAGAGGGAGCGCTTATTCTCGAAGACCTCTTCCCACCAGTCTTTTTGAAGACAGCCTCCTTCTTGAGCTCAGGGAGGGCACTGATCAGGCAGCAAGGGACTGAAGCTGGATCTTTGCTTGCTGAGCACGTACAGCCTACAGCTAGTGGAAGGACTGAAGTTGGAGACTTTCATTTAAAGTACGTCTGTAAAGAAACTTCTGAGGTTGCAGATCATCCTCACATTCTCCTGTGATGAGAAGTATGAAGGGAAGACAAAGGCTCATTTCCGCCCATCTCATGGCTTTTCTTGTACCTGTCACCTACACAAATACTGCACATCCACCTGCTCATAGCTATGGCACATGCATACTAGTCTCTCAGTCAGAAGTGGTTAATACCATTTCATGTGGATCCTTTCATTGTGAGAGGCTCATAAGGATCAATTCATTTGCCTTTTGGCACAAGAGAAGAAAGCATTTTAATCCCAGTTTTATCTGTGGAGACTTCAAAAGAGAAGGAAAGAGAAGAAAATTGAAGTAGTCACACAGTAAAGTCACTTTCTTCAGGACCTTACTATTTTGTGTCCCTTCAGGCTCACCTCTGCAATTGCTGTGAAACACTCTTCCCTGCAGCATGGGCTTGCAAGGATTCCTTCACTTCTTCCTCAAAAAGCACAGACAACAAAAGTCTCAAGGCAAATCCTATTTAGTAGGCAGCTACAGAGAAAAGATAACTCATGAATAGGGCTATAATAGAAGAAATATGAGAAGAAAGGCTTTCCCACCTACTGCTCAATGTATGCTAATCAAAATTCTCTAGGGACTTGTTTCCAGCCAGCTGAGAACATTTAAAAGGCAATGCTTACCTGGTTGTTGGTTTTGAATAGTATATTCCCCCTTCTCTTCTGGTGTTATAGTGTGAGCTCCCTGCCCTGTTTCAGTCTGCTTGCCAGACCACATATTAGCTTGGAGCAGTGTTTCAGCAGTATTTCAACATGTAACCTCTAATCCCCTTGACATGTGGTAGAAAAATAATGAGTAGGCCATGCTGCATGGGTTCTTGTGTAGACCTTTGTATGGAAGAGTGTGACACCAGAGTGTAAAAGACAGAAAATATCAGAAGGGAGAATATGTAACTAAGGATAGAGAGGTCAGGACTAGATCAGCCTGACTGTGGAAATGTCAACGGGAGGAAGGAACTGGATACACAGATGACGTTGCCGCTGCTGCCATGAAAGCTCTGTCCGGGCTATGTGCACCCAGTCAAAGAGGCCTACCTCAGCTGCCTCCCTGGGGAGAAAAAGGGTGAGGGGCTTGGGGGCTGGCTTGAAAGTCTAAGTAGGCTTGAGTGCCCTTTGACACCTAGAAGAATTAAAGGTTCCTTCAAATGGTAGAAAAATAGATGGAGAGGGAAAACTTCTAGTAGTCTGGGATTGAAGAGAAGAGGGTGAGGGGTCATGCTCTGGAACAGCCCTCCCCAGGATGGCAAGAATGGAAAAGTCGTTATTGCCCTTAGGAACAAGAAGATGCTGCTGATGGGGGACAACAGTGAATTCAGGAGCCCAGCTACCCAGTATGGCCTGGGGCTTAGTGGCCTTTATTCTCCCTCCTATTGCCACAGACCCCAACCCTTACAGCTTCTGCTTGCTCCCCCCAAAAGCTTCACCCCACCCCTATTAGCTTTTGCTTCACACTGCTTTGCAGGACTGCTCTGCATCTGGGTTGGACTTTAGCCTTGTCCTCTCCCTCTTTAATTGCAGATCCCCTGGTGTAGCTTTCCTGCCTTTTCCAGAGGGCTGCTCTGTTCTGCAGGACAAGGGCCAATACCCTCCATCTCTGTGCACCTCTCACCATGCAGCGTTGGGGGGATTGGATCGCGTGCCTGGGGCCAGCCTGGGCTGTCAGCAGCTCTCCTCCAGTTTCACCTGTGTGCCGGTGGTGGTGGTGGTGGTGCAGAAAGCCCGGGGACAGCATTTGCATCCTCCCCAGGAGCCCGTGTCCCTGCTGTGTGGGGGGATCCTGGCCAGCTGTGAGCACTCCTTGGCAGCCGGAGAGTGGCACATTGTGTACACAAGAGTGTGTGAACTCAGTCAAACTTCACAAACAAGGATAAGAACAGAACCAGGACATAATCAGTGCTCAAATATAGCAACTCAAGGTTTCCTGAGAGAGACAAGCAGAACAGCAAAGCAGAGCAGGTGGTGTGGTCCCTGCGGCTTTCGCTTCCCCTTACCTTGGCTTCTCAGCAGTGAAGCTGGTGCTGGCTTCGGGGCCTGATTTAGACTATAGGTAGCAAAACAGCCCATCACAGGCAGCCTTGTTGCTATGCAGGACAGGAGTCTTACTGTGCCCTGCATGGTGGCACGTCCTGCTGCCATGCAAGTCCCTCACCTCTGGCAGAGTCACTACAGCCAGCCCCCACCTCCTCCCCATCTCCATTGCTAGCTTCAGAGCTGCTACCAAAACAGCCAAGTGTGATCCCAGCTGGCAATTCAGAGCACAGAATCACAGAATCACTAAGGTTGGAAAGGACCTTTGAGATCATCAAGTCCAACCGTTAACCCAACACCACCAGGCCCACTAAACCTTGTCTCGAAGCGCCACATCCACACGTTTTTTGAATACTTCCAGTGATGGTGACTCCACCACCTCACTGGGCAGCCTGTTCCAATGCTTGACAACTCTCTCCGTAAAGAAATTTTTCCTAATATCCAATCTAATCCTCCCCTGGCACAACTTGAGGCCATTTCCTCTCATCCTATCGCTGGTTACTTGGGAGCAGAGACCAACACCCACCTCACCACAACCCCCTTTCAGGTAGTTGTAGAGAGCGATAAGGTCTCCCCTCATCCTCCTCTTCTCCAGACTAAACAACCCCAGTTCCCTCAGCTGCTCCTCATAAGACTTGTGCTCCAGACCCCTCACCAGCTTCGTTGCCCTTCTTTGGACATGCTGCAGCACCTCAACATCCCTCTTGTAGTGAAGGGCACAAAAAGCAGCCTCATGGCGGCTCATGGACCAACATTTAAGGGGCTGTGCCCCTCTTCTGTACAACGCCTCCTTCTGCTCTGCAGAAGGACCCAGCAGAGATGGAGCTCCAGCAAGGAAGCCAGCTCCCTGCAGCACAGGAGA
The DNA here is from genome assembly GCF_000687285.1 of Phaethon lepturus. Taxonomy (NCBI): domain Eukaryota; kingdom Metazoa; phylum Chordata; class Aves; order Phaethontiformes; family Phaethontidae; genus Phaethon; species Phaethon lepturus. The sequence continues at coordinate 3,519 of NW_010513594.1, forward strand.
CTGCAGTGCCTGAGGAAGGTGGGGTGGATTAAAATAAATCTCTGGAGCCTGGAGGATCCCCCTCACCTCCAGAACAAGAAGCTAGGCAGTTGGAGTTCTTATAAACACTGACATTTGAGCTGCATCCAGCCCATTGCTTCTTCAGCGAGGACATGAGTAACATCATTGCTTGCAACACAGCTACTGGCCAGATTCATCCCAGGTTGGCCTCTCTGACAGGTCTGGCCACAGCTTTCAGATGGTGGAAAGATTAGTTCGGTGAAGCATGCTGTGGACCAAGGTGGCTTCAGTCTCTCTGTCAGCCCCTGCAATACGTTATGGGGAGGGTTGCAGCTGCCTGGCATCCCCTCCCTGGCACAACTTGGCTTGCTGAGTGCCACCCAGTGCTAATGGGGGCTATGCTTATGACTGCAACTCATAAATTGCTGCCTCTCTGAGCCCACAGGGAGCTGCCATAAGAGATCAGCTGGTGCTCCCCAGCTGTCCCAGGCAGGCTGCATGAGGAGAGCCATCTGTAGCTCTTTGTAGGCTTGGGCATGGCTTGGGACATGTGTGACGGACACGGCCTGAGAAGATGTAAAGGGGAACCTCTGAACCTAGAGCCAGGCTTAGAGCTCTCCTATGGCTGGATCTAGGCAAAAGGTGGCTTGTGCTCAAGTAGGGACCATCAGAACATCAGCAGCCTCAGAAGACCCTCTCTGTCGGAGGCATCGCTCGTGCTTGGCTTTCCCCTTGGTGCAATGGCAGCGTGGGTAGCAGTTACCGTGGCCATCGTGGTCATGCCATCACCTAGGAGGAGAGGCCAGGTTTCCTGGGAAGCCAGAGCCAAAAGGGAAAACATTCAGGAACAGGGACCTCCTGATTACACCAAAGCCAGGACACCTGTGGGCTGTCAACATCCTGTGATGCACATCCGTCTCCTGACCTGTTTCATCAGCTGGGCTTTTGAGCCCAAGTGGTGGTACAGCAGGGCTTGTGGCTGAAAATAGCCACTATCTCAGTGCCCTTTTCTGACTCAGAACAGCAGCTCTGCGAGACAACACAGCAGCTAAAATGGGACGAAGTCGGAGGGCCAGGTGCAGCCTTCACGAAAGCTTTTGTAGTGTCCCAGGTGCCGATAACGTACTGAACAGGGGAGAGAGAAAAGGAGAGAGAAACCAGCCGCATCCTCCTGTGCATGCACAGCGGCTTGGGCTCCTGACTGAAGTCCAAACCAGGTGTTTCCTGGGACGTGCAAGTGAGGGGGCCCTGCGGTTACCCCCTTTCTGCAAGGTGCTTTTGTCCCCATCCTCCTCTCCCCTCGTGCCTGCAGACAGCATGGGAAGCGGAGCTGCCTCTTGCACCCCTGAGATAAGAAATGCATCCCACTGCTTTGCTGGGCTCCTACACCTCACAAACCCACTGCTGGCCCTGGTTTTGTGCTCTGACCTGAGCACCAGTGGGTAGATGGGGGCCATGGCCCACAGAAAGCCTGTCGCAATGGGGCTCTGCTCCACCTCCGTCCGTCGCGGTCAGTGTGGTTGCCTGCAGCCACAAGGTTTGATGTGGGCAGGGGGAGGTGACCTGCACCCAGGCGGGTGGCTGTGTTGGGTGAGGATCTCTAAGTAGAGCTGGCATACGATGCCTTCAAACCCTCCAGCTCTCCAGGGAGCTGGTGGCTGACTTGCAAGTGAAATGCCACACACCATCAAAAACCCCGCATGTGCTGCTGTATCCCTGGGTCAGCCTGGTGATGGACTGAGCCACCGTCCCAGCACTGGCTGGTTGCCCATTGCCTGAGTAGGGTCCTGCAATGGAGTCTGTGGGTCATGCAGCACCAGCTCCATGCACAACTCTAGTGGCCTGGCTGTGCTGTTTCCCAAACTCAAATCCAGTCCTCTCTGTGTCCAGTGCTGACCACACCCTGCTCTGGTGGTGCTCATCCCCATCCCATCCTGGGGAGCCTGGTGGGTGGCTGGGTGGAGATGTTCCTGTCCACCCTGGAAGACCAATATGTAGGCATGGGTGGACCTAGTTACCAGCTTAGGAAGTTTCTGAGCTCTTCATAGTCCATCTCAGTAACCGACCTGAACTATTGGTGTATGTGGTCCCTGGAGGCACTCACTCCTTTGGGAATGCAGAATAGCCTAACTCATGGTCCTACCAAAAGGTGTCTGTGATGCCAGGAGGGTTTGTGCCCCCATGTCTGAGTGCAGTGGACAGAGTGAGTAACGTGCTCACTTGGCTGACCCCTCTGTTTTGGAACGGGAAGGGACTTCTTTGAAGAGAAGTCAGAGTTTTTCAGAGGGTTTGGCAGCTGTGGATGGCAGCCACGGTGCGTCTGATGATAGAGTTCAGAGTGATGGCTGAGTCTCTTGGCTGCTCTGCCCCACGCCCGGTGCCAGTCCTCCGGCGTTCGCGGCCGGGCCGGCACACGGGACCCCAGGAGCTGCCTCTCGGCT
>NW_010513595.1:0-661 GCF_000687285.1 Phaethon lepturus
GATTCATTAGCCATATATTCAGCTCCAGCACAGTATTGCAGACATCAGCATATGCTAGAGCTCATTAGTGGTAAATGGTGTGTATTAATATAATTCAGACAAGAACTAAAGATTAAGGTGGAAATCAGTTTGCTGTGATGGTCATTAGTCAATTCAGAGCTGTTGAACGATGCTTGAGAATCAAATTTGAATCGGGAGGGCCAATATTTCATCAGGCAGATCCTCTCATCTTCCTGTGAAAAGTTCTTTGTCTAAAAGAAGTTACTTAATGAAAAGTGCGTGCTTGAAAAGGACACATACCAAGTACTGCCCTATTGGTCTCCTCAACAGTTTAAATTATAAAGAGTGGGTAAGGCCAATTTTGGGTCTGATAGAAGCATGCCCAGTTTAGGAGGATTGTGATGATTGTCTCAGTGTTAAATTTGACCCAGTGTTGCTAACTTAAAATGTTTTCAGCTGTAGAGAGTTCTCAGCTTCAGTGCCATTTCTGGCTCCAGGCAGGTCACTTGTTTTTTTGTAAGCAACTATACACTGGGGTTTCTCCAGGCATGACTGACTGAGAGCACAATTTGTTACTCCATGTTCTTAGTTCATACTAGGGAGATCCCACAAATGGCTCAGCACCAGAGGTATGAACATGAAATGTGCCAGTGGCACAAGT
>NW_010513596.1:0-1489 GCF_000687285.1 Phaethon lepturus
CGGCTGCCTCAGAGCCTCGTAGTGCCTCCTCTGCAAAGTCGCATCGTACGATCCTCTGCCCCTGCGACTCCTTAACCGCAGCCATGACAGAGGGAGAGGATCCGGCCGCCTCGCGCAGCACCGGCCTGGCGCCTTGCAGGACTGACCAGGGCATCCCCATGCCGGAACCACATCCTCCCGTCTCCTGTCCTGGGAAAAGGATATTGCTCTTAAATTCTCTGCTGGGTGTCTTTGTAAGTACCCGCCTCCGCTCTCCTTCCCGCTCCTAGGCGCTGGCAAGGAGAGGATGTCCAGGAATAAGGGGTGAGGAGCGAGGTGGTAGCTGCGGGCAAAGGTCAGGCTGCTGCCGGGCTCTGTACGGCTGCTGCTTGCAAGGGTCGAGGCCTTAGCCAAGAAGCCACTTGCTTTGGACACCAAGCGCACTGGGGGAGGTCATGGTAAGGAGCGGTGGGCTTTGGAGCTCTTCGCCCTGGCTCCCTATAATCCATACGCCGCTTTCCCAGCCCGGTCGAGAACACGCCAGTGCAGCTCGGCCGGTCTTCCTCCTATTTTTTAGTACTGGTTTCTCTACGCTAAGCTCAGACCCTGCACGTTCCTGCTAAGCCCAGCCCCAAAATTTGTCGTGTGTTTGCGTTGCGTTGCTGCGTGACCTGTCTCTTGGTTGAGATGCTTGGACCAGGATTTTGTAGGCATTCAGGGCCAGATTCTGCTCTACTCAGCACCGGCACACGCTGAATGTGCTGTGATTTTCTGTCTGTCCAAGAGTTTCCTTCGCATGGGAGCTGGGGTTTATTTATTTTTAAATTTGCCTCTTACAGGCAGGCCTGAAAAACATAGCTGCCGCTTTCTAAGCAGTGGACTAAATCTCCTAAAGCAGAGCTGGTGCTAAGGATGAAGGGGAGTCCGCCACCAACCTTTCGGGTAATTTCCTTGCAAAACTCCCACTTTTCCCCTGCCAGTGGTGTTTTTGCATCATGTGGAAGGGAGGCTGTGCCCTCGGGAGGGGGGATGCTGCATCACTGCTCCACCTCGCTTTGCCGGGGCATTAATAGGCAATGTTCTTGCTTCTGCAATTGTTTGCTAACCCTAACCTTCCCCTTGCGCTGGGGAGCCGAGCACACGTGGTTTCCTGTGAATCAAGCCTGAGGTCCTGCCTGAGGTCCCCGATAAATTAAAAAAATGCTCTCCAGGTCTCGTCGCAGCAGGCTGCCTGCAAAGTCCCATCCTGAGCATCCCAGCGTTAATAAATCCTCACTTCTTGAGCCTCTTCTGGGGAAATCTGTGTTCCTCCGTCCTTCCCCAAGGCTAGGGACAGCCTGGCAGGTCAGGCAGGGTTTGCCTGGGGGCTGTGGGCTGGCAGGAGGTGTGGGGGCTCAGGGGGGGTCGTTACACTTAACCACAGGCTGGGAGGACCGAGTCGCAACGCCGAAGCGGGGCTGTGCCTGGCAGCCCTGAAAGGCGCTTCCCTCGCTTCCTGCGGCACGGCTGG
>NW_010513597.1:0-3364 GCF_000687285.1 Phaethon lepturus
CGGCCCCCGCGCTCTCCGGGGAAGCCCCGTGCTCGTGTGGGCTGGCTGTCAGCTTTTGGAAAGGTCAGATTTGCCCGCGCTCCGTGTCAGGGCTCGAAGGTTTTGGCACTGCTGAGAAATTCAAGCTGGCGATGGGAGCCTCCTTTTGGGGAGAATGTTTCAGTTTTTATTACTTTATTTAAATAACACTAATGCAGTAACGTGCCGTAATGCAGTATAGTTCAACTTAGCTTATAGTACGGGGAAAAAGTTAAAAAAATCAACAATTTTGTATTTGCCTCCAGGTAAGAGCCTGCACCCCAGGGCCCTTCCAGGCACCCACAGCCCCCAGGGACATACAGGGCTGTTCCCTCCGTGCTTTGGGTCGCCCGTGGGCACAGGCGACTGCTGGAGGGGGAAGGGGAGCGCGGTGTCTGCTTTCCCCTCGGATAAAGTCAGGGTTGGGTGGAAGCGCAGGAGACTTTGCAGCATTTCTATAAATAAATGCAGAAGGTGGAAGAAAGGAGCTGGACAAGACAGCAGCTCCGCCGCCGCCCCTGGAGGCAATACCCCGCGTTGGGCTTTTTGGACCCCGCTGTGCGCTGCTCAGTACGGGGAGGGGGGCCTCTCCCGAAGGGACCCTCGCGGCGCCCCGGCCAGCCACGGGGATCGGCGTGACATGGACACACCTGGCGAGGGAAATATTTCCATTGATGTCAAGAGGCTCAATCAAGGCTAAAAAATGTGGGGGTTGAGTTTTGCTCGCTGGGGCATTGCGTTGTTTTGTTCTCTACCGGCACCGCTCTGCATGGGAGCGGGATGGGTCCCCGTGGGGCCACTTGCAATATCAGATCTATGCTGCGCACAGTTGGGGAGTAACTTATCTGTGAAATCAGCTGCCTAAAGTGGCTTTGCCACTACATTTTCTGGCTGTATGTTCTTTCCTGATAAAAAGAAAAAAAAAAAATTTAAAAATAAAAAAAAAATTTAAAAAAAAAAGCTTCATCCACCCTTCCCAGCAGTGGCCAGTGCACATTTAATTTGATATATGTAATTTGAGGACCGGGGGCAGCAGTAAGACCAGAGCTTGGGAGCTTTTGGAAGTGATTAAATAACTGTGTTTCCTTCCTGTGGACAAGGCTCGGACCTTTCCTCCTCCCCGGAGCGCTGCTGGGGCTCGCGGGCAGGGGGAAGAGGGCACCAATCCCTGCGGCTGCGCAGAGCTGATGAGGTGGAAATTGGGGCTCCCTTAACAAGGGCAGGGGCCTCGGCTTCGCCTTCCTGCGGGAAAAGGTGGGGTTGCATTGGGGTGTGGAAAAGGCCACCAAATCCCCGCTGTAGGATCCAAGCTGCGTCTTTTTGCCACGACAGAGGCCAGCGGGTTGTGGGCTAGCGGTTGGCTACGCTTTGCTTACCCCACGGTCAGCCCCCGGGGCTCGCTCGTGTGTGCCTGGGTTTTGGAGGAAGATCCCAATATTAGCTATTAGCATGAAGCAGGAGCCAGAGGCACGGCTCATCTTAAGACAGGTTATTTCCACTGCTTAAAGCAAAGAATTAAACCACAGCAAAGATAAAACCTTCTAGCTGGGAGTTTGCATAGAAACTGGGGCAATGATGTGTTTTTTATGGTTCATTTTCTTTATTCGTTGATGGTTCGTGTATGAAATGGGAGTCCTTCCATCACGCGTGCTCCTCTCTGGTTTAACCAGCTCTTCCTCACGGTGATGCCCACCGCTGCTGCTCTGGAAGGGGCAGAGATGTTCTTCCCTGTGTGAAGGTGATAACCGTGACCGTGTTTCAGGGGCTTGCTGTTACAGAGGCCAGAGGTTTTGCCCCGTTGCATTCGTTGTGGTGTGTTTCTTTCACATGCTTTTAGGAGAGGCAAATGCCAGGAGTCACAGCCAAACTGTAAACAATCCTGACCCAAAAGCAAGCTGCATGACATCTCACCCTGGGCACACCCCTCTTGGTTTTGAGCCAGACAACCCAGGCTTTGCTGGGCTGCATCCCAGGTGGGCGCTCACGGGGATGTTCAAGCAAGGCGAGCGACCGGGCAGCGACGTGGCGGCTGCGTGAGCGCGTCGAGCATCCATCTGCTGCTGTGGCGAGAGCAGGAGGTGGCAGGGGTGAGGTGTGTGATAAGGATAATATGGCAGGGTGGTATTTCAGACAGCAACCTCGCCGTCTTTCCACCTCCGTGGCCCCCATGTCGCTGGGAGCTGCTGACGTCCCTGGCTCCATGTGGGGACCGTGTCCCCCTGCTCTGCTGGTGCTGGGGGAGCGACACGGTGAGGGGCAGTGGCAATGAGGAGGGGGGTCCATGGGGAGTCTGTGGATAAAACCATGGATAAAATAGCTGATGATGGAAAACCCCTTGGTGCGAGGGGATGAGGAGGAGCCCCGGCTCGTGAGGTGGGCTGCTCTGCACTGTCCCTGGGGCTACACATCACGCTTCGGGCTGCAGCAGCGCGCAGAGCTGGCCTCTGGCTCCACCGACGCCCCAGCCTGACCCATGGCACCATCTCACAACCTTCTGCTCTCTACCCTCCTTGTGATCGCCCCTCCCCTGAAATCACATCCCTCTTCATCAAATTAACCCAGTGCAGCCGCAAGCGAGAACATTCCTGAGGGTGGTGGCTGAGCTGGCGCCGGGCTGTCCCAGGGCAGAGCTGCACTTGCTTCTGATGCTTCAAAAGCCTCCTGGTTGCTCCCGGCATCTCCTTGAGCGTTCGGCTCGGTGGTGCGCAGGCGATGTCCCAGGCAGGGGCGCGTGGTGCCAGCTCTGGCTCCTTGCTGCCCTCCCTCCTCCTCCTCCTGCACACAGGAGAAAGGCGTAAGCGGCAGGACATGGATGTCAGTGTGTCCCAGCTCCTTTCTCCCACCTTTTGGCCTGGGTCAATCAAGGCTGCCGGGCCAGGGCTCAGCCAGGTTTCCAGCTGAGCCAGGGCTCCATCATAAAGCCTGTGTTCCCTCATCTCCTCTTCAATATTTATACCCAGACTGCAGAGGTTCAAATACTTCCAATCGATAAAATAGTTTGACAAAACCAATCAATACAACACTACAGAAAGCGGAGAAAGATGGAGGAGAGATCCATTGGCTGTAAAGCACCACTGCTGCACGCAGCCTGCCCGGACAAGGAGTGTGGATTGCTGGGGTGAGGAATTTAACATCTCCAGCTGCTGGGATGGGGTGTGTAGGGCTGTACTGGCATCAGTGGCGCATCCGAGCTCCCCTCTAAGAACCAAAACCGGTGGTAAAACCTCTCGGTTGTGGGTCAAGAATGATGGCAGAACCTGTGCTGAGGCTCACGGTTGCCAAAGCATCCCCGTGCCCCACGGCACCCTCCTGCCTGCATGGGCTGGGGGCGGGGAGGGCAGCGCAG
>NW_010513598.1:0-5510 GCF_000687285.1 Phaethon lepturus
CAGCACAGGCGCGTGGGCCAGGCGTTTGCAGATGTTTCACAAGAGCGGGTCCAGCCCCAGCCACAAAAAAGGAACTTTTTTTTCCCCTCAGGAGAAACCTGGCTCAACCTGAGCAGACAATTTGGGCAGTTTGAGGGCTTCACCCTCTAGCTTGGTTATCAGCATCTTTCATCGGCGCGGCCGAGGGGATTCGGGGCTGGCCGGCAAGGGGAGCGGGGCAGCCCCGATGGCACAGGCACCAGCCTGGGACTCGGCCCCCAGGCTTCGAGCGAGCAGCGTGGCCTTGGTCAGCACCGCGTACCTGGTAAAACAAACCAGAAGAAAAAGGTTCAAAAGCAGCCTCCTTCACCTCTCCTCCCCACCGAAATCCCCATGCCTTCTGCTACTTCCTCGACATTTCTTTTGATACCAAAGTAAAAAGGTGTAAAGCAAGGAAAAGAGATAAACCGCCTACTCTGGCTGTTAAGTGAAGCCCAAAAACACTGAACAAAAAGGTTAAAAAACCCCCCAACATAAATGTTTATTCATTTTCCAGTGTATTTTAAATGCCTCATCCATTAGCCCCTGCAAGCACAGAAGAGGAACTTGCAGAAGGCAGAGTAAATTGGCCAGCATTGCCGGGGATATGGATGCCGGTGAAAGCGAATTTCGGAGCGGGCGCGTGGCCGCTGCAGACTGCCTGCCCCAGCCCCGGCACGTAACCTCCACGAGCGGCGAGCGCCGACCGTCGCCTTTATTTTTATCCGCTCTCCTCAATGGCGTAGCCTTAGTAAGTGCTTCAAGCTCAGCCTCGACGGCTCAGAGTTCCTTAATAGATGCCTTAAGTATATAAAATTAAGATAAGACCCCGAAAACACATCCAGTTGACACAGTATCACCCTTCCACCCCAAATGAGCCCAATCCCCTCGCTCGGGGCCATCCTGAGCCTTTCCCGGCATCACCCTGGCAACGCACCACAAAACCAGCCTGACCCGAGCGCGCCAGCTAGAGCTCGGCACATCTCGGCACTTTCAAATCCTGAAGGGATGAATTTCAGAGCCGAGGGACTCTGGGGAAAAAAAAAAAAACAAAAACAACAAACCCAACCCCAAACCACCACCCCACTTTAGCTGGGGACAGAAAAGCAGTGGCTGTTGGCACCGTGAGGGGTGGGCGAGACGCTGGCTTTAGGAAAGCCCCGGCTCCCCCCGGCGGGGCCCCGTTCCCCGCCCGCCCCCAAGCAGCCGCCGTGCGAGCAGGCAGAGACGCTCCTTGGAGCCCAGGTACACAGAGCAGCTAACGCAGCGCTGCTGGAAAATATTTCATGTCTTGTAGGAGGCGAGACTGAATGGATTTACATTTATTTAGATTTTTTTTCTCCCTTTCAACGTCTGCTTCCTACACCGCTGACCTTTTAAAATTATTTCAGTACTTACTGGCTTTGTTTACTGTGCGTTGCTGTTGAGCGGGATTTTTATCCTCCAGCTTCCTGCCTTTTGCCATCTAGGATGGACAGCCTTCCCAGACAGTTTTGTTTGGTGAACACCAGGATTTTTCTGAAGTGTCTACAAACTTTTAGGAGCTGGCTTTTCTGGCTGCCTTAGCTGCCAAATTATGAGCAGCCTGTGAAAACACAAAATGCCTCAAGCTGCGTCTTAAAAAAGAAGGTCCTCCAAATACGTAGTCACATGCCCCAGCCTTGGTCTGAAGACTGGGGTATGAGGTGCTATGATTTTGTATTAGATCTTCACTATATTTATGGCCTATTTCATATATTGGAGCTATTTCACTGGAAATGGTGTTGGAAATCAATGTGCTCATTAGAAGTCAATACTAAGTGCTTTTGAAAATTCTTTTTCATTTCTCCTAGCTATCAGTTTTGTTTTTGTTTTAAACCTGACTTCCCGAGGCCTTATTCATTAATAGATAAGCAGTAATAAGTAGGTTATGAGAATACAGTAGGCTCATCTTCCACGACGGCATACCTGGTGCACTTTCTATCCAGAAATAAATCTGATTTTTCAAGGATGCGGAACTCCTTTGGCTCACAGAGGGTCTCTGAAAACCACACGCTTTTGCTGTATCTGTGATGAGAATGACAAACTCCAAATGGGAAGGAAGGAGTCAGTCTGGACCCCAGCTGGAAAACGACGTTAGAGGGTAGGTATCTTCTACAGTACCAGCTGCAGTGCTCCGTGCTGTCAACGGGGAATGTAAATGGGATAAAATAGATAGATAAAAACCTGAAGTTTCACAGGGAGTAGAAGGACATGCTGTTTTTTGTAGAGTTTTTTTTTTTTTCTTTTTTAATTACTACCCTACTTTTTGGGCAGTTCTTGTCTCAGCAGTGCTATTCATTCACTGTGTCACAGGAACACACAGGTGCTTCAGTACCGTCTCATCCTGAATGGTCTTGTAACATACACTGAGAAGGAGGAACCTTCTCATGAGTAACCCAAACCCCTCAGCCTGTGCTAGTCGTTCACAGCTCCCGTAGGCCGAATGGGCGGTGTAGTTGCACCCCATAAGCGTCCCCAGAGCTGGCAGGATTAGGCTGTGCCCAGGCAGTGCACCCCGAGCCCGTGGAACGGGCACCGGGTCCCCCAACCTCTCAGGAGAAGTTCAGGTGTCAGCTGAAGGACTTGCCCAGAGCCGTGCGAGAAGGTAACAGCGGAGGGCTACTGAAGCAGTCATGGGTGGCTTTTCTTTGGCGCTCTCTCGATCCTCTCTTTAGATGTCAACAAAAACCTCTGTTAATCCTGTTGCTGCTCATGAAACAAAGGAAAGGGGAGGAGACCCCGATAACGCTTGACTGAGAGGCTGTACAAGTCCTTTGCTGTGTGCTTTCTGAGCTTGTAGCAGTTTAGGATTGCTCTAGCTCCTACTTGAACGTGGTATAGTGCTCTTATAGATGCTTGCTCAAGAACAGATGAAGAAAACTCCTTGGCGTAGCCTCGGTATGCGAGTTTGACTTGTTGCATCCCTATAAACCAAATCTACTTTTGTTTCAGAGTAAAAAGGAAAACCCAACCCAGCCAAACATGTAAGGAAACCCAACCCAGCTGCCTGTAAGAATACGTAACACTTCTTATAACTAATGGAGGAAAGAGCCACTTTCATAAAAGGGAAAAAGAGCGCGGAAATAATTTTGCTTTGAAGAAAGCACTCTCCTCTGTCCCTTAACCTTCACGTAGAGAGCAAGCACCGGTGTCTTGATCCCTAAATGTAATGTTCTGGGAAACCATGAAAAGGCAAAATCAAGGTGGTGTCCTCATGGAAATTGTTTTTGTGCACTAAAATATAGTGGTCGCCACTGGTGCCCGCTATACAATTTTTATATGTAGAAAGTGGCAGGCTATCACACTTTTTATATATGCACATATAAAAGTGACAGGCAGAGGAATAGGATGCCTGAAGCTGGAGGATATGAGTGTTATAGGCCACAGCCCTCCTAATTTTTATTTTTTAATCTTAGTGGGAAAAGTTTTCAGTCATTAGCTCAAAAACGCAATACAAATGTTTTCTTCTTTTGAGGCTTGAACACACCAAGAGACCTTCCTGCTTTCATCCAGGCATTTAGCGTTGCCGCTCTCTGCTTGTTAGCATTTCAGGGTGAACTACGGCGAGTTGTGGGGCTGCTTCTGGCTGCCGGGACCGCGGGGACCTGCTGTACGGCTCAAGCATGCTGGGCATGGCCAGGGCCAGCGTGGCAGGAGGGGGGTCACTAGCACCTGCCAGGTAAAGCCTTCCAATGTTTGAGAGCTGGCTGAAATGCTGTTTCTAGCCACGTGGTTTCTGTTTCTAGGCACCTTTAAAAACTTAGAGCCTGAATGCAGAAACAGAGGAGGTAAAGGGGGGGATACACCAAGGACGCGGAAGCCCCACCAGCTTTCCATCTAGTCCAGAGCATCATCTCTGGCAGCAGCAACGCCGGAGGCTTTGGGAGAATAAATGGGGATCCCTTACATAGGGAATCCCGCTGGACGAGCTCACCGTCCATCTTCAAGGACAGACATATTCCCAGTCTCCTTAAACCCAGCATTTCCCTGTGGCTAGTGATATTGTTGAAATTCCTGTGGTAGTCCTTGTGTCCAGAAGGTCCTTGTTCCTGCTCTCCCCAGAGCGTGCGAGCGGCTGTGGCTGTTGCAACACATTACGCCGGTGTGGTGGTGATGGTGTCTGTTGGACTGCCATGTGCTGTCACGGATTCACACCGTGAATAGAAGGTAAGAAGGCAGCACCTGCAGGGTGTGAAGCTACCCAGATTTGTCAGACACGTCTTGTCTTTTGGACCTGGGAATGATATTTGGACGGAAGGTGAGTACTTCAGGCACTAAGGCCCGGTGGAGAGCGGCTTGGGTTGGGGGAGACATGGGAATCCCAGAGGTCCCACAGCACAGCGGGGGGACGTCTTGGGGACCTGTTGGACTTGCCTTTGCGTGCTGTACATGCATTTCCTTGCCTGGGATACCCCAGAGAGAAGTACGGGAGGTCTACGTGTGTGTACGTGTCTGTGAGCACCGAGACACAGAAATACACCTTTGCCTCCGCACTCAAACCGAAACCTTTTTTTGCCACCCGCAAAGACTCTGAGCTGTGGTTCTGCTTCTCGCCTCAGACAGCAGCTCACGACCTGCGCTGGCACGTCCCGCGCCCGACAGGTCCCTGCCCTCCAGCCCAGCGCCGGGCAACCTCTGTTGGGTGGCAAACGTCTGCCGGGCCTGGGGACCAGCAGGGAAAGAAACCCTGGAGGCTCTGCGAGGAGCATCCCGTTCCTCCGACACCTGGCGCTGTAAGTGCTGCATTTACACCTTGCAATTTGTTTGAGGAAAAAAGTCGGGGGGCATAAAAGTAATAATCTGAGCAGGAAGAGAATTGTTATCAGAAAATTATTTGTAATGTAGCCTTTAAAATAAATATCCCAGCTATTCCTGTGCTTTACAGTGTCATTTCTAACTCTAAAAAGTCAGTGTATAAATCTAATGGAGTAGCTATTCATGAAAGTTCAGCTTGAGTAATAAAAGGAACAATTTTCCGTAATGGTATTTTATAGATTTGAATAAGACATCTAAAATATTTTTACTTTTATGGCATATGTAAAGGGAGTAAGTATACTATGCCTATATAACAGGGATTACTTTTAAATTCTTAAAATACTTCTAGAACAAAGTAAATAATACTCATAGTTTTTTTTTCTGAAAGACCTATCAAAGGCCAGGTAGAAAACTTTTCAAATATTTTATAGGAAAACAATTGTCCCGCAGCTTCAGAGAAGACATGGCACACCTCCCTGTCTCATCTTTTAATAAAGGAAATTCACAGGGTCTCTTTCCCCTTCCTACGGCTTATCCTTCCCTCTGAGCCCTTCAGCCCAGTCCTTTGCCAGTGGAAGCGTGTTACACGTGAGGAGAAGTCGGGCTTTTAACCCCTGTGATATAATTCTCAAGTGCAAAGAAGAGATTTTCATCATGTGTGGAGGAGGAGGGAAAACAAACCAGAAGGTAGAAGGCCTGGACTCCTGATTAATCTC
>NW_010513599.1:0-10626 GCF_000687285.1 Phaethon lepturus
GCTTCGTGCCGCGTCGCGGCTTCGGTCACCGTTGTTGCCGTTGTTGTCATCTGCAGCGCGCTGCTGTGTTTGACGGAGTTGTTGGGTATGTTATTAACGCGTTTATCATTTATTAAGGTTCGTCCTGAGCGTATGTGAACCGTTCCCAGCTGCCGTGCATAAATAAGGGCGTATGAACAGCTGTCTCGGGAAGAGATGCAAGAGTGAGACATCAAAAAAATAGATGATTTTGCTTTTCATTTGTTATTTAAGGGGGTGCTTGAAAGCTCCTGTGCGTTCCTCTTTTCAGGTATTTTTATGAGATCTGTGCTTTTTGATGTTAGCCTGGACGCTGCTTTTACGGCTTCGTGCCGTGGCGTGGCTTTGCAGAACAGCACGCTGGCAGGCCCTGCGTCCCTGACAAATATCCCATCTGCTGCGTTTGTTGTTGCGGTGGTGGGGTGACTGCAGGGCGAGGTGGTGCGGTTGGGATCGTGAGTAGCGCTGCGCCCTCCACGCCTGCACGCTTTCGCGCTCAAAAAGAGTCCCGGAAACACTTGTGTGCGCAGGAGGCCCCGTCCTGAGGTGGGATTGTCCCTTCAGTGTTGCTAGCAGGAGTTTGAAAAAGTGAAGATCGAAGGGGGGGGTCCATTCGTGGTGACAGTCTGAGGATGTGTGGTGCACCCCTGCTCTACGGTGAGCTCCGCTTTTCCAGCGGCGATGCTCTCATTCGGGGAACAGGAGTTGAAGAGCGGAGCTTAGCGAGCAGAGTGCTGTGGAAAGTGATAGGATGTTTAAGATCATTGAACCTCCCTTAATTTATTCCAGGCCAGCTTTTATGATGTCTTTCCCATGTAGAAAAGCCTTAAAAGGAAACGAATTGTATGTTTAGTTCGGTGCATATTTCAGATTTTTGCCCATTTATTAAGCTAGAATAGGGTTCTGAAATGTAGTAGAAATGCCTTTGCGCTGCCTTTGCAGTACTGATGCACCATCATCCATTTCGCCTGGCTTTTACGGAGCAACGCAAGAATAAAGTTGTAGCTTTTTCCCAGTGCCATATGTTTTCCCCCATACGATGAGCAAAGTGAATAGATGCTGGTCAGAGCTCTGCATGGAGTGCGTGTGCTGCATAGATGGTAGAGGGGCTTTTGCCTGGGCAGTCAAGCACTCTGTGTTGACAGCAATCTCCATCTGCAGGCCAGTATCATTCTTCCTGCGGGAGTCTGTAGTGTTGAGCTTGTCTCCATTGGCAGTAGAGAGCTAGCTGGGGAGGTCTTGCAGGGTTACTTTTTAAGTAACAGAAGCTCAGAAGCTCTTGTGTGTTTGCATGCTCTCCAAATCTAAAGCAAGGGAGGTGAGCTAGCAGAATCCTGTTGTCCTGGAAACAATATTTTTTTTTTGTTTCCCCTTGAGGAACCACCTTTTGCTAATGCTTTTTGCACAAACTCTTAATTTAAAAACTTATTAAGGTTTTTTTCCTGCATCTGAAGATTTTAATTCAGTGGGCTACCTTGCTTCTAGGTGCTCAGGGGGTCCTCAAAGGGAATGTAGTATCTTGGCAATTTTTTCACAAGTCTCTCTGACCCTTGATGCAAATGTTAGGTGTGAGTAAATGGTCAGGAACTGATGCATTTTTGGCAAAAGCTTGAAATTCAGTATTCTCAAATTTAGAAGTTCTGGCACTTTCCAAACTTTGAGGTGTGTGTGACCTCTCTTACTTACTGCTCCCTGCTGGCAGTACCAAGTTATTAGCAAATAATGATTTTGGTGCTGTTTTCAAGTATCTGTATGTAGTCAGTATGCATTTTTCTTGATGCATGACAACCTGGAATTGAATTTATTTTTAATAAGCTAATTTAAACTTAAATCTATAGTGGATGGTAGCTTGGAGGGACCCATGGAGAAACAAAGAACCCTGACAAAGTATGGCAACGGAGCCACCTGATCTTCAGAAGGTGTTTGGCTTCGTTACTGAAGACAGTGATCACACCTCTGCAGAAGCTTAATTACTTCTGTCTTGTTTGCTGTCAGCTGATAGAAGGCTGTGCTCCTACTAGGGTAGTAGAATTTTCGGTTCTAAGTTCTCAGATACATTGAAGGTTGGATGTCCTCAGCCATCTCTTAGACCTGTTCAAGTCCAGTCTGGTTGCACAGGTGCTGTATTAAATGTAAGAAGTTCTCCCTGTGGAGTGAAATGACTACTTAGGAGAAAATGGCTGCTCTGTTTTCTGTATGTTCTGGGCTCCTTAATCTCCTCATTATTGTACTGGAACTAGGAAGGAAAATAAGGCGGCCAAGGATCCTCTTCCAGTTCTTGTTTGCCTGTTAAGATTTAATTCAGGCTTCTAGCATGTACTTTGTTACAGAAAATTTTGATTACCTAATTGGTAGTACATAAGATACACCTTTAGAACACTAGAATACCTCTTGGTCTATATCTACCCCTTGTAGATGACTTCATTGGAAAAACTTCCCCATTTCTTGCCTGGATGTGGAGAGCAATTGCCTTGCTTGGAGATTAAGTTTGAAATCTCTACCTGTTGTCCTTGAAGAGAGATAGAAGATCAGATAACGCAGGCAGCATAGCTCAAGAGCTCTATCTTACGTGCTCTTTGCTTCTGCTTGTTACTTCCCTTCCTGTTTCTTTTCTGACAAACTGAATTTCCTCTCTATTGTTGAATTATCTACCTAAATCTCAAACAGACATCCTTTGCAGAAACGTTGTTGGAAAATGTTGACCTTGGAAGAAGAAAGCTTTGGCGTGATCTACCTCATCCACACCAGTCAGGCAGATAGTCAGCCTCAAATGTGTTTAAATCACGCCTATTGCTGCTTAACCTAATATGATAAGCTCCTTACTGTAGATGAAGTTGATTCTTCTGGCTTTCAGAAAGAAGGAGAAATTTTCCCTTTCCCACTTCACAGCCACTTCCTGCTGCCACTGCTCTCCTTCCTTTGCTTCCCATGGTCTATT
Source organism: Phaethon lepturus (assembly GCF_000687285.1). Taxonomy (NCBI): domain Eukaryota; kingdom Metazoa; phylum Chordata; class Aves; order Phaethontiformes; family Phaethontidae; genus Phaethon; species Phaethon lepturus. Next base: position 2,957 of record NW_010513599.1, read on the forward strand.
CTCTGTAGTGGTCTGCTTACTGTAAGGGAAGTGTTGCCACAGATTAGCAGCATGCAAGGCAAAACCAAAGAACAACCGAGGCAGAGCAGGTTGAGAATGAAGCGTGGACCAGATGAAGTAAGGAAAATAACAGGGACATTTGTAGATTAAGGACGTGACTGAGAGAAGGGTGTGTTTCTCAGCTGCACAGGGGAATGGTACGGTCATAGCTTGCTTTTGTGGTTTGTATAGCATGTGGTAACGGAGGCGTGCATGAGATAATGGAAGGCAAACTCCCCAGACTTCCCTGAAGTTACTGCTGTATTTTCCCTGTTTCAGAAACAGGGGTTAATGACGTTGCATCAGCCAGCACAGGTGGACATTGTGCTTCTGCTTCTGTCCGCCTGTTGAGCCAGGCACTTTTCTGTCTCTTGCAGGGGAAAGGGAGGTACCAGCTCTGCAGAAATGCATTAGCACTCCTTGAAAAAAACATTTGAAAGCTGCAGTAAAGTGTATTCACTCAGCAATAAGGCTGTCTGTGGCCGTTTATACTTCCACGAGGTGTGAATTTCTTGATTTTATGATATTTTTACCAAATATGCAATAAATAGTAAATATGGAAATTGAAGTACCAAGGTACATCCTAACTTAGCTAAAACCATCTTGATGAAATATGAGAGAATAACATAGTTTTTCCCCTAATCTCCAGGCAAGTTGAGATCTTGATCTTAGGTGGAGACTTACAATGCATAACCAAGGATTTCCTGCAGCCAAAGTTTATGAATGTGTGTTTGTATGTCACAAAAGCACTCATGGTTTAGTGGGCACAATGGTGTTGGGATGACGGTTGACTTGATGGTCTTAGAGATCTTTTCCAACCTTAATGATTCAATGATTGCTAAGACCTTGTATGAAATCAACAGGATATATTGAAGACGACTGACGTTCTTGAGCTGTTATGTGTAGACCTGGCCCACTCATGAGAGTATAATCCCTTTGATGTTCTTATATTTCTCATGAAGACTTGCATCTTGTTTGTGGCCTACGTGCTCTGCCACGTTAGCAGAGGAGCCTGTTGTGTGAGAGATGACGCTCTCTAAATACAGCTCTGTTCTTCCATTTTTTTGCAGACGGAACAGATTTTTGTCGAGGAGATAACTGAGCGAGGTGAAAGGGAGTAGCATGGGAGAAAAGGAGTGTGGATATAGAGGGGGAGAGGTGAAGGGAAGAGAGCAGGGAGGATGAGAGAGTAGATGGCCCATACAGGAAACAGGAGAGGTAGTGATAAAAGAATGCATCCTGTGTGTTTCTGATCTATGTTTCATAGCATTTGCCAGTGGAGCACTTTAAAGTTGTAGTTTATGCAAAAAAGTGGAGTTCTCAACCTGTAGCTCCAGCTGGGGTACGCTTGGGGAGAAGGCAAAAGCAGAGGCTCGGCTTTAGAGCTGGGCTTCCCTGGCAGATGCATCCTCAACTTGAGCATATGGGAAGTGAGTGGGGCTGTGCCATTCTGAATGAGAACCTGCAGACAAAGGCCTGCTACAGGATTTGTGTGCTGCTAACTCCCATTGCTAGGTAAGATGCTTTAAGAAAGTCAGGGTCCTCTGCTCTCACAAACACGGCTATTTTCATCTTGCTGAAGAAAATAATGTTTTACTACCCATCTGAACTAATTCTAGGAAGCATATATGTACAGATGTTGTGAATCATTGGAAGCACCACACCTCAGTTCCTTGGGGCAGTTTATAGCTAAGGTACCCTTAGTACAGTGTAGCAAACTGTACCAAATTCTACAAATAAAAACAGTGCCTGCGAATGCCTCTGGCACATGCTCAGTTCCTTCCTTTTTTATAAGGCTAAGTAGTTCAGACTAACTCTGTGCTTGAATAGCTTTTTTACCTGGTGGTAGCCTGCCATATCTCTGAGTTTTCTGTAACTTCCTTTCACCTACAGAAGCATGTACAAGCAAAATGAACTGTGCTTAGAGAAAATTTGATGCCTGGAATTTCTCCTTGCAATGAGTCAAGACTTAGACAAGTCTCTAAGGTAGAAATTTTGGCTAACAGTGGAGGGACAGAGGGTACTAGATTAGCTGAGAATTTATTCTTCCACTCATTCTCTGTCGCTAAATCTGTTGTGTTGGGGGAAGTGCAGTGCTGGGCTTACTGCTAGGGTTCCGCACTGGATATTTGTATAATTCTTGTTTGTGTTTGTTTCAAACCTTAACCCTTGGCAGTCTGAAGGTTGAATTTGGGCTTTAGAAGAAGTTTTCAAGAATTGTCCAGTCTTTGAGAGCTATAATAAGACTTGAGAATTAAGTTGCTTTGTATAAGTTGTCTTAAATACTTGCCTGCTTGGAGTCTCCTCTGTTCTTTTTCGAGGTCTTTTTCTACATTTTCTCTGTGATGACCACTGTTAAGGGAATAGGTTTTAATAATTTGCTAAGTCACTGATTTTTCTTAATGCTCTTTCAAAAAACAACTTGTGGTTTTTTTCAGTGTTGCTCAGAATAAAGCAGTTATTGATAGACTCTGTAAAGATAACTTTTTAAAATTTTTTTTCCCCCCCCTTACCCACCTGGATTTCTCTGTGCATCTTGTTGCATTTTGTCTTGCCACTAACAGTTCTTTTGATCTACTTTTTACATTTTTACACTAGGCTGGAAATTACTGCCTCCCACAGCAGGGCAGGTGGAACGAACCATGTGCCTGCACTTCAGCAACTTTAGTGCAAAGTTCAGCAGCTTAATTTACACTGTTGGTTTGTCATTTCTGAAGAGCGTTCACTTGATCTGGTCCATTGACTTTGCTTGGGCGGCAATAAACTTGAACAGCAGTGTGGTAGTATCTTCAGTCACCAGAATTACTTGCCAAGCTCTATGTGCCATTTTTCTGTTATATTTTTACCATAAAGCAGTAAGTATTAGTGCATTGTTAATTCTGATAGCAGTTCTGTGGACATCAGAGTTTATTGAATGTTACAGCATTTGTTTAAAATAGGTGCTTGTGTATTGCCATGTGGAAGATGCTACATAAAAAATGTAAAATCTGGGGTAAGTCTTCCTGTCCAGGTCCAGAAGTCTGTAGAGCATTTCTCAGGTGCTTTGTGAGTATGGACATTATCTGCAGAAGAGAATAATATCATGCGTATCTTATCCCTTCCAGTTTTTATGTCACTTTTTTAAGTTCAAAATTGTACAGTATCATAAAGGCAGATACAGCAACAATTAATATGACACCAGTAGATAATGATATCAGTAGAAAATTCATGTACATCTAGCTATGTTTAAAAGTAGGTGTCATAGGTGGAAGCTAGGAGGTAGTGTTGTGTGACACTTAATGCCCCTGTGGATTTGTGAACTTACTCTGCTGTCCAGTCACATACTTCTAGAAACACGGATGAACATGGTCCTTGAGGTTGTTTAGTGATCATAACTTTTGCTCCCAAAGTGTGGGTGTACCATCTGTCGTCACTTCTGGGATTGGGGGATGAGTTCAGCACTGTTGGTTCTGTGCTGAATGGAAGGCAATGCTGCCCCGTACAAACAAGATAGTTATAGGGATGAAGACAACATTTTAAACCAGAAATGACCTACACTGCTTACAAAATAGCTGTCTTGGAAGAGCAATGCATGTAACCACAAATTGGCGTCACAGATTCTGATTATGCTAAATCTTTAGTTAGATGATCTACTTTCCTGTATTGTATTTAATGCACAAGAGAGGCCTCATCTGGGGATGAACTGTGCAGTAAAGGACATCGGTGAGTGTAACAGCTGTATTTATTGCAGAAATTGGAAGCTGTACAGTGATCAAAGCAGGGAATTGAGGGAAGAGGAGGGCAAGGTTGTTTTCTAATTGAGAGCTGTGTTCCTCCAGAGGCCTGGGACGCAACCTTACCACTCCCCACAGTTCCTGTGTGGTGCAAGGCAAGTCTTTAAAAATTGTCCTTTTGCCATTGGTCAATATAGTATTTCTCAGTCTTTGCATGCCTGATTTAAGATCTAGTTTCAGTTTTACAGAACTGCTAAGCCCTCACAGCTCTTATAATTATTGCTATTATATAATATATATGTATATATTATGTAAAAGACTGTATACTTCCAAAGTTGAATCATGGATGCCTCAAGTGAGACATCCCAAGCTAGTTGGTACTTTATTCTTTCTGCCGAAGAAGCCTGGCTCTCCCATGAAATCTGTGTCCAGTGTCTCTCCTGATCCCACAGCTGGTTCCCAGCCTCCTTGCGCCAGTTTAGACTGCCCCCCCTTGGTTTCCCTCCTTACGCTCCTTGTTCAGTCTCTTTGGTCTGCCCATACTTATCTGCTTCCCAGTTCTCTATTGCAATGATTCCTCCCAGCCAAGTAATTTCTGACCTTATTTCTACCTCCAGACCTCAGTCCTGATCTTCTGACACCTTCATTTTTTTTTAAGCCAACTTTGCCAGCATTGCTCTCCTACTCCTTCGGTTTGGCCATTTTTTCCCCATGCTTTTGAATTTGATGTTTCTTTCTTATTCCAAAAGGCTTGACCTAGAGATACAGGTTCTGTTGGCCCAGTTCAATGTTCAGCCAAACTGATGTTGAATGATTATTGAAAGGAACTGTTTTCCAACCCCCTTGGGCTGGAGCAGTGAGTCTGCCTGTAGGGCAGTTCATGTGCAGTTAGGTCACCTGTGGAAATCAAGGGTACTCAGTTTTTTTTGGCATCTTTGGAGCTTTTAGTCTGTGTTTACTGTGACTTTTTAAAGGATTAGGATAGAAAGGAAAGACTGCCATTTTTTAGGTTTTTTTAAATTTATGCAAAACATTTTTTCCGTTAGCCCTTATTCTTGGCAGTAGCTGAACTGTTTTAGCTGAAACTAATGATTATTCTTTAAAAATCAGTCTGAGGCAAACATTCAGCATGAAAAATTTCTGGGTATACACTTTGGAAAAATGTAAGCAGGTGAAAACAGCAGTCTGTTAAGACGTGGTGTTGAGCAGCCATAGTTATGGGTAAGTGATACCGGTCCCACCTTCTGATGCTCCTCTTTTGCTGAAGGATTAGAAAGTGCTTTACAAACTGTTAATTCACTTCATGTGAACCTATGTATCTCAGTTATTCTGCAGTGACACAACAGCATAATGTTTGGCATGCAGTGGCATATAAGAGGTTTTTAAAACAATGTGGAACTAGTGAATGCGTCTAAATTACTTGTCTGTTCGAAAATTGGGGAAATCCTGTGTAGCAAGGAACTGCTTTCAGTGTAAACAGAGACTTTGCTACTCTTCCCCTTTCGGTAAGAACGGTGGAAATGTTGACGTGCATCTTTGCTTTGACGTATACCAAAACTCTTTCTCTCCCCAGGCAATGTACCTTTCCCAAACAACTGCAAGGAAGCATTTGTTGAGCACTGACTCCAAATGTATGGGTGCTAGCATCTAAGTTGTCTGCATTACATAGGGTTTTTTTCATCAAGTAATAGACAGACTTCATCTTACCAACTTTATAAGACTTGAGAAAACTACATATGCTCTGGTTTAATCTTTTCTACAATACATTTCTTTTGGCAAGAACAGATTACCCAAGAATAGTTATTTTTTCCTGTTAGTTTGATCCAATCTAGATTTTAGTAAAATTACCCTTTCCAAGAAGTATCAGTAAGAACTGTATTTGTTCTAGAAGTACTAACAGCTACGGTAGCAGTGCCTGAGACACAGGCTTCCAACTTGAGCTGTAGATTTACTGCTTCACTTGAGCTAGAGATGGATATGGAACAAGCCTTGTTAACTCTACATCAGGTTCTCATGTTGGTTTCTATCTTTTTTTGTGATTTCTGCGTCATGGTGTCTGAAATGTTCTATACTTAATATATTAGTGGTAGGTTACAGTTCTGTGTTCCCAGGAGGCTTTCCAGCTGGGAGCAAGCAATCTGTTATGACCAGAAGGTTATATACTCTATAAAAAGAGTCACAGCAAAATACAGTCAGTTGAGAAATCTATGTGAAAGCTCCTATAGTAAGTGAATCTGCAATGGGAGTTTTGGATATGTGTGCTGTATTCAATTTTGAGCACATTTCAGATTAAATATCTAATTAAGGTATTGAATGAACATGCCTACATAAAATATTTAGCAGTTTGGTTGCATAGCATAAGTAGCTCAGTTACGGTAGAACATTAAGCATCCAGGTGCTCTCAGAAACCAGGAACTTGAGCACCCTGCAGGCTTGGATGTGAACTGAGCGATTGTATTAAAACCTCATAGGTAAATGAGCATGCTGCTCAAAATGGACTGGTGGGACGTAAATAAAGCCATTAGAAGTCATCACAGGCTCACTGTTGCCTCTTTGTATGTGTACCACGCTGCTTTTTGGTGGGTGCATAATGCCCGTTACTTCTCAGTAGGATAATATTGCCCTGTGGGAAGATATGCTGGTGGAGTGGAGGCTTCTGCTCTGCTGTGTAGAAGCAGCTCAGCAATTAGAGTAGCTGCTAAGCACCGGGAGACTTTGACAGTGCTCTCCAGTCCTAACAGAAAGCAGATACGTGGGGAGACAATTAGTGGGGAATGAATTGTGAGGATAAGTGTTTTTCTAGTGAGATTTCCCTTCTCAGGAAGAGCAGTGAAAAATTCTAGTGTTTTGTTATGTAAATGTCGTATCTCACATAGATGTTTCAGAGGCTAAAGACCTGGCATAGGGTCAAAAGCACGTTTTCCCCCTGGTTTCCCTTACATCAGAGTTAACCCAGAGTACTGCATCTCAGAAACTAAGATGTTAGTTCTTAGTCTTGGAACAGCAGAGTGCTGTTGTATAACCAACTTACTGTAGCAGTCCTTGGTTGCTTTGAACATCTCCTGTCTAGCTTTGGAGTGTTAAAATCCCCAGAATGTGTTTGCTGCTGGGGTATCTGCTGCTATGTGAAGAAGGCAGGCAAGCAGAGTCTCCTCCACTGACATGTGCATACGAGCAGGATAGTTCACCTCAGGAGTTACTGGAACTTGTCTTCCCTTCCACACCGTGTCTGATAGGTAAGGACTGGAGAGAGGCACAGTGGTGCAGGAGATCTTCTGCAAGGGTGCTCCTGAGAGCTTTCAGTGTGAGGGTCGAAATTTATTTTGCTGTAAGTGCACCTTTTTCTCCCTCCCATTTCCTACTTCCTTTTCTGGAAGTTTGCATTTGGGACAGGTACCTGGTGAGCTATACAGGTGAAGCTTATAGGAGAGGGAAGGGAAACAGTTCTTTGAAACTGGTTGTGAGAATTCAGTGAAAGGTTCTTTTAGGAGAAGCCATGGTGGTTATGTCTCTAGTAAAACAAGGTCTGGAGTAATTCTCTCTTGAACAAAAGAGGTCATGAGGCCTAACTTTTACATGCAACAGTTGAAAAAGGGTGGCAGTTGTATTATCAACCTTGGGCATTTGGAAATCACAGGAAGACTTCAAGATCATAAGGGTTGTTGAAATAATCCTTGCCATAGACTTCATATTTGTCTCCCAGCTTTGGGAGCTTTTAGGATAGCTCCCAATCTTGATGGTCCATGTTCAACAATATTGAGTAAAATAGCATGCTGTGTGGTCACCTCATATTCTGCTCTTCCTCAAAAACACTCATGTTTGTACATTTTTTTTGTGCCTGTGAATGGTGCTGAAGAACTAACATGCATCCTGCCCTCCTTATGAGTTGACAACAACCCCATGCAACGCTACAGGCTT
>NW_010513600.1:0-16070 GCF_000687285.1 Phaethon lepturus
CTGCCTCGGTTTTTCCTCTCATCCCGTCTTCACCATTTCGACATTTTTCGGGCTTTCTTGGGGTTTCGAAGGGGGGTTCTAATTATTTATTTATTTTCCCCGACGGGACGGAGGGGAAAGAAACAGGGCAGCCACAAAATAAAATATATATGTAAATATAAATAGCTATAAAGAAACTCCCCGTGCAGGAGTGCGGGCTGGAAGGGGAAGGGACGGAGCGGTGTCACACCCCTGCCCGGGTCCTAGCGCCCGCCCCGCAGCCGCTGCCCAGCCCCGCCGCCTCGGCACAGCCCCAGGTGCAACCAAAAAGGGAATATTTAAAGTCAGCTCTCCCCCCAACCCTACACACACAGCTCCTGTACGGAGGCTTGTCACTTCAATTAAAATAAATTGGGGAAAAAAAAAAATCAGTTTTCATTTTCTACAGATGGAAGGCTACTAGAAGCGTTAGCAGGCGAGATGCTGACAATAACTTCAGAGCTGCGAAAAAGTATCGAGCTGATAAATCTTGCTTTTCCCCATTAAAGCATGCTGATGTGCACCACAGGGGTCTCATCCCTCCGGATCAGTTTTCTCTGTCCCTTCAAAACTTCCTCTGAAATAACCTGACACAGGCACGTTCTAGTCAAAAGCAGCCAGCTAGGATTCAAAACAAATCCCTGGGATACAGCACAGTGATGTACCTTGAGTTTCTTCACAACACCAAGCAGCAACAATGATAAAGTTTTTAAAAACAGGTGCAGAGCAATGCTCTCCAACCTATAGGCTTTGCTTTAAGAAGACAGGGACATTCCTTAAGTTCCTCTAAACTTTGCCACCTTTTTTTTTTGTGTGTGTGAGATTTTCCCAGCCGCTGCTACCTTGTTTGCTCACAACCTGAGCAAACCTTGGTGGTTTTTTTGCCTCCCCACTCAAATCACTCTCCCCAGGAGTTAGGTGCCAACACCAGGGGCACTGAACACACAGAAGTTAAAGTGGTGAATGAAGCTTAACGCTCCTCTCCCAAAATAAAAGCAAGGTTGAAATTAGAGACTGGCAAGAGGACACCTGCATCGCCTCCAGTGTGTACACAGTAGCATATTAGGATAAATAGCTATACTACCATAAAGGCTGGAGTCCAACTGTTTTGTTTCTCTGTTTCCCAATCTTTCATTCCTCCAGAAGGGTCTTCTGAGCTGATCTGGCTGCAGCAAGCAATTTGGAAAACTTGGAAATTAGGGGTGAAGGGTGTTTAAAGAAATCTTAAAGACATCTTGGCTTGGTTGTTACAGAACTTGGTGTCAAGGCAACATATCCGGAGTGAACCTTCCTCATCTTCTAAATCAGCAAACCACATCCATGAAAAAAACCACCTACCTAGAAAACCATGTGATACCACTTCAGCTGGAGGTGGGAAACCCCTGCCAAGAGTTGAAGGCTTAAGCTACTGCATAGATCTCCAACACTGGAGAAGACAGCATTCATGCCTATTTAGCACCTAGATTAATTTCAAGGAATCAACTCATTTTCCAGTTTCAAATGCTAAGTGCTACCTCCTTCAGCTCACAAGGGAAACGCATTCCCACCCAGAAAATCATCATGGGAAGAAGTGAGGAGATCTGGTTTTAATGCAATTATGTTGGTTTGGAAAATGGATATATTTTAAAGTACCAATTTGTGGTTTTGCTGAAGTTCTGCTTACGTCGTAGAAGTTAATAGTTATCTTAATGGTTTAAACTGTACAAATTTAATACAACATTCAACTCCTTGCACAAGTTGAATGCATGGTGTCCAGTTCCATCAGGAGATTGGGAGCCCAGTCTCCTAAGTGGTGACCCTGCCAGCTCCTCCTGGAAGGAGGAGACCAGAAGGGAGGAGACTATGGGAATGCACACAAGAGCATGGACAGCTTTGCAGGGCTGTATTTTATACACATCTCCTGCAGGGGTTTGTAGGATTCCTTCAAGTCCTGCATCCTATGGGCACACAACTAATGGTGGAAGACTGGGCCCCATATTTATTTCCTTTTGTACATCAAACCAAGCCATATTTCCCTATGATGAAGGATTATTATAGCAGGTGTCTCTTGCTAGAAATATTAGTCCCCCCACCAGTATAGCTTTCTGGAAGATATCAGCTTATCCGATATGACACCAGGCTCCAGAGAAGCTATCAGATACCTTCTGTCTGGCGCTATCTGGTCTATCCCAGTGTCTCCAGACCTGCTCTTTGCAAGCAGTCTCCATTGGCCCAGCTAAGCAGTCACCCAGAGGGAGCTGGATCCACGGAGTGGGAGTTACACCCTACCCTGAGCCCATCAGCTGCATGAGGAGCCTCATTGGAATATTCCCCTCCAGCAGGTTACTAACTTTATGCACAAAGACAACCTCCCTTCAAGGCAGATGTTCGTTACCCTCTCTCAGCAAGTTATTTCTTATTGACTGTCTGATTAGTATTAAGTAGCTCTTTGTACCTAAGCTGGTTTGGGGCTAGAAGCTGGTGGGAAGGGGATTTTTGCTTGCCTTCACAACCAGATCATACAAGACCTGATTCCCTGGTCCAGCAGGATAAGTCATGTCTCAGAGCAGAAGATACTCGAGTTTCCTCCAAGGCAGGGACAGACAACCAGATATATTTGCTTTTTAGCAGAATGCTTTTGCCAAGATATGATTTTTCTGGTGGCCAAGCACCGGAGACTTGCAAGACTTTAGAGCCCAGACAATGAACACTGGGTGGACCCAAGCATTGCAGAGAAACTCTACTCCAATACCCAGGCACGAATTAGTGCTGGGATTCCCACGCCTGTGACACAGCCAAGATTTTAAACAAAGTTATTGCTCATAGGATCAAAAAAAAAAAATTAAGGACTACTTGCAGAGTTGTTTTATTCTGTTTTAAGCACGCCCTGAACTCCCTAAATCCCCCCTAGCTCCTGCTGCTTTGACTGCAGCTCAAGCGGAGTGCCACTTCGCTTCACGCGTGGGGCTCCTGTGTGCGCGCTCGGCTGCGGGAGGGCAGCTCTGCTGGCAGGACCGTGCAATAAATGCTGCAGCACAGCAGAGGGAGCACAGTGTCCTGCCGGGAACCCCCTCCAGGAGGGGGAACCACCAGATGACGGCTCCTTTTTGAGTTCTTGTCCTTTGGAAGAGTGTTGAGCCCACCGCCGTTTGCTTCAGTGCTCTTTGGTCTCACCCATGGAGCTGAATCCTACAGGTCTCAGGCACAGTACTAAGGATCCCACTTCAGGACACACGTTTGAAGTGGCTCTGCAGAGACCCAGGCTGGTTTGGGGCACCAGATTTGCATTTAAGAGTCAAGAAAATTCAGTATTAGAGGCCAAAGTAACTAATCGCCTTGCAATTTGAAGAGTTGTAGCCTCAAATTGAGACACTGGGGTGCGTTCAGCAACTTGTCACTTTTTTTTGGTGCCTGTCCTCCAACCCACAGCAAAAGCACAAATAAATATTAGACAAAACAGTATCAACCCCTCCAGATGCAAGGGAGCACATCACAAGTTACCCTTTAAGAGTCAATTCTTTTAGGGTTGCCCCCCACCTGACACACTCATCCAAATAGAAGACCACAAAAGCCAGCCACAAAACTCCAAGTAAAGGCACAACAGTCTCTTCAGCACAGGGAGGGCATCAGGGGAGTTTAAGAGGCAGCAGCACAAGGACCTGACCCAGAAGACTGATGCTTTAAGGCGAACAAAAACACAGCACTCCACTTCTTGTTCACATTCACAACTAAGGGAAGAGCTGGTCATGTCTGACAAAAGGAGAAATTAGCTGTATTTGATTAAGAGGCACATAAATACCCATTCCCTTGTCTCCCTCCTGTAGGTTTGTCCCCTCCCCTACAGCTTCCCCAGCTCCTCGAGCACTGCTGGCTCTCTCCTGCAGACGCTTGGAGCTGCACAAGGCCAGCAAGGACCAGGGCTGGTGCTCAGACCTAAGGCTGCTGGGAGGGTCAGTCCTCTCTACGCAGCTTGCACCCCAAGTGGTGGTTTCCTCCTGGCACTGGTAGGAGCTGGGGAAGGCAGCCAGTCTCTCCAGCGTGCCTTGCCGGAGCTAGAGGCAGGAACTCCCTGGCAAAAGTCACACCAGCACGCAGGTTTTCTTAGGCCAGGACTGTGCAGCCAACCTGCGTTACCACCAGCTAGAACAGGGAGAAGCAAGCAGGACTGAGTGCTCAAACATCATAACTGTTTGCCGCAAAGTCCTTACCCTAAACACAGCCCCATCCCCAAAAACATGATTCATTTCTCCTGGGACAAAGATGCTCGCACCCCCAGGAGGTAATTTAAGGGTCCCTTGCAAGCACAGAAGGGGAGCGACTCACCCCCAACTGTTGTCTTCTTGGAAAGAAGCTGAATGCCACAGGAGGGGACTGCAGCTTGGAGAGGAGTTGACTGCAAAGTCCCTACTCCAGCCCTCCTAAGAAGGATGTGTTTGGGGCAGGAGGTAGCAACAGGAATACACCTTTTCCTCTTTGGAGGAGTTTTCCAAGTATGTCTCACCTCTACAGGGGCAGCAGGAGTAAGGACTCCCTAACAAAACCTAGGCATCCCAACTGGAACATCCTATAAAAGTGTGAAGACCCCACCTGCCAGCAGAGCAGGAGCCAGCACGGCTGGACACCTGCAATACTAAGCTGTGGTTCACGTGATGGACACCAATGCTGCCTGGGCTTTTGTCTCCTGACCGCGGGGACTGAATGAACCCTGTTCTCCTTGTCTGGGGCCCTAAGGTCCAAAACATTAACTAGGGACTACTTGGCCATCCCTGGAAGCTGCCTAGACCACAGGATGAGAGCCATACACTTCCTGTGCGTCCAGGAATGAGGGATGCTCAGGCCTTCCCCTCAGCAAGGGCATTAAGAGTTGCTCCTCATCCAGTCAGTTATTTTCACAAGACATTTTGCAAACAACACTTGAGATCAGTCTGAGACTGGCCCAGATAGTCTGAGACTGGCCAAACTCACACCTTACTGGAAAGATAGGGTCACAACACATTAAGACAAGATTTGGTTAGACTTAGGTCCCCACTAGCTGGGCTTATTTTGGAAACAAAAGGGAGCAAGAGGGACATTTGATGTTCTACTAAAAAATCTAGTTGGCAGAAGATTTGTCTAGGTATCTCTGCAGGTTGCAACCAGTGAGCTGTAAGTTTGGCATGGACTTGTGGCCACTGAAAGTTTCCACTAGAGAGTGCAGCCCCAAGCCCACACCTTGGCTGATTAAAGCATCCTGCACAGTACAGCACATCGCAGGGCCTCCCAGGCTCCCCACAAGGTAGGCGTGGAAAGCAGAAGAGAGATTTCCCCACAGAAGTGCCAACACAAAACCTAATCCAGACCTTGGAGTCCTACAACACCAGACTCCACCTCAAGCCTTTTCTACCTCTTGTAGGAAAGGAGAGGGGCATCACACCTAAACAGGGCAGGAGATCTGAAGAGAGCTAAGGGAAAGGGTCCAGAGAGCAGCTCAGGAGAGGAGCAGCATGGACTTCATTGCTCTTACATCTATGGTTTGTCCTCAGGCTCCTGAGCACTCTCCACTTGAGGGCAGGATTTAAGCCAGAGTTTGAAGGAATATTGCTCATGGCTATCTTGGTATAAAGGAAAAAAATTACTTCTATGGGAATGCAGCATTGAAATCTATCTCCCAAGAAGTAGCTTAAGCTCTAGGCTGCCACTTTAACACCTGAGTGTCAGTTTACCTTTCTGTAGCAATTAAACAGAAGATGTCTCCATGGAGCTCGTCAAAGCACATCTCCGTTTCATGGCTCATTAACAGTAGGAAGGACACAGTGTCTCTGCCTGTATCATTGCTCCCTAGACCCTGAAGGAGCAGTCAGCCAAGGACCAGAGAGCCCAGGCTCCATCTCCCTCCTGCCAGCATGTGCCTGAGAACCAACACATCTCATCGTTACAGCACACAGCCTACACCAGTGTAGCAGGACTGCCGAGACCCAGCTGTGCCACTGAAGTCACTTAAGAGGTGACATTCAGCAAAAAATAGTTTTCAACTGCTTTGGTTTCTACATGGGGAAGATCATGGGAAAAGCCTATCCTTAAACGATGTTACAGCTATACAAAGAGTCCCGATAGTCTAATGAGTACGTCTCAGGCAGAGATACACACAATAGTTTTGCACAAAGCCACATCTGAATAGCTGACTTCAGCCTTAGTTTAGCCGCAGAGCATTAAGAGATTGTTGATTCCAGTAGAGATCACACTTACCAGCCTTTTTTGTGCAAGAGTACAGTTTAAAGAAAAAAACCCTCAGTAACTAGCCCAGCCACTGGCAACCCCAGTCTCTCTTCTGCAGTTAGCAGCGACTCAAACAATGTGAATATTTTCACTGCTGCTGTAGGCAACGTGCTGGCGATAAGGAGTTTAGCATGGCATTTATTTAGTTATTTTCAGAATGCTAATGGATTTAGAAATAAGTAATGGTCCTTACCCAAGACTCAGCTGAACATGTTATGAAGCTCAAACAGCAGAGTAAAGCAGCAGATCCAGATGATGTCATGTAATAGAGCAATAAAGAGTTACACAACTGAGGGCAACAGATAAAAACAGGAACACTCAGCAACATCTAAAGATGTAATAAGGAATACCATTAAATCTTAGCTATGCACACTTGCAAAGCCCCTTGCCTAACACAGCCAGCTAGATCCCACAACATCCACGGACATAAATATTTACCCGAAACCTTCATGACCAAGAAGAGGAGGGCATCAGGCACCAGTGCAGTTTCATACCAAACAAAAGCCCACGGGAAGCAGCAGAGATGAAAACGAGCCTAACAAAGACCAGCATTTTCCAGGCAAAGAGTAGTTTTTAACAAACTCAGCAGCAGGTTCATGAGGACTTGCAGCACAAAGACGCTGGTAGTCGGGAGCAACTCTAACAGTTTCCAGACAAGCTAAAAACCCCACTTTTAACACAAAAAGGGATCGTATTCTGGGATGTGGTTGTGAAGATTCTTCACACTTTGGGATAATGACTTTCATCTCACTGAGCAGATACAATTGCTGGCAGCAAATACACAAGAACAGAAAAAAGCCCTTCAAGTTCCACCACAAGCTTCAAAGCCCAAGAGTGTTTTATACACTGCTAAAACAGATTCGCAGTTTGCTATGCTTGTTTAACTCGAGTTGCATGAAAAGCCTCTTGCTTTTATCTCCTTGAAGGGCCACCCTCCCCCAGCAATGGGACAGTAGGGTACAAGTAGCAGGGATGCACTGGTTTTCCAAGTTAAGTGATTACAACTTGACACCTCTAGCTTAGAAACTGCAGACTGGGATCGGAACTGGATGTTTGGTAAAAGGATGCAGTAGTAGAGGCATTTCAAGAAACACGTCAAGCCCAAGTGGCCAAAAAGTTGAGCGTGAGAAAGGCAGCACCCTTGTTTAGGTCTTTTTTAGAGAATCATGGAACAGTTTGGGTTGGAAGAGACCTTTAAAGGTTGCCTAGTCCAACCCCCTGCCACGAGCAGGGACACCTTCAACTCGAGCAGGTTGCTCAGAGCCCCGTCCAGCCTGACCTGGGACATTTCCAGGGATTGGGTGTTTACCACCTCTCTGATCAACCTGGGCCAGGGTTTTACCACCCTCCTTGGGAAACATTTCTTCCTTTGATCTAGTCTAAATTTGCCCTCTTTTAGTTTAAAACCATCACCCCTTGTCCTATGACAACAGGCTCTGCTAAAAGGTCTGTCCCCAGCTTTCTTACAGGTCCCCTTCAAGTATTGACAAGCTGCAATAAGGTCCCCCCGGAGCCTTCTCTTCTCCAGGCTGAACCACTCCAATTCTCTAGCCTTGCTATCCTCTACAAATTCACTGAGAGCAGAGGGTCTCCATGTACCCATGGGGTATCACAGCTGGTCAGGTTTGAGCGCCCATGGCTTCAAAGCAACACCAATTGTAATGTAAAAGCTAATACAACAGCACAACCCAACAGTGGAATGACGCTTTAGGACTTGGCTTGTCTGTTAGGAAGGGAGTGCAGATGCCAATACCTGGTCCCTACAGGGACTGGAAAGCCTTGTGGCCAGCCAGATACAGAAGTCTACAGCTGGTGGGGCCTTCAGCTCACCATACAGCTATGTTAGACACAAAGCTTATAAATGAATGCTCAGATTAAGCCAAGGTAATTGGCAAATTAAGTCTCATCTCTGGACAGACCAGTTCACGGCTTCACCTCCCTACCATTAGCACAAACACAACTTTCAGGCTGCAATAAGGAAGCACCAAAGGCATCTATTCTCCCACTATTAAGTATAAGCCCATTGTAGTTATTGGCACACCTCATCAGCACAGAGGACAAAACCCTTTTAACAGCTGTTTCAATTTGGTTGGGGCACCAAGAGACAAGTGTAGAGCTGTCTAGCTTGGAGTCCTCTACCCCCACTAGGGAATGGAGGGACACACTTTGGACAGATCTAAGGAGGTATTAGCCACCTTCACCACCTTCCTTGCTAAGAAACACTCTAGCACAGACCAGGCAGGCAACATTTATCTCCTTAAAAAACCCACCAAAAATCACTAGAGTTTTATAATTATAAAAGACTTCCATCCTATTCTAGCCCTACAGGTATTAGATAGAAATTCTCCCATTTGCAAGCAAACCTTTCAGAGCTAACTAGAACATGAAAGCAGTAGCTGGGTATGCACATACTGAAGCACAGACTATGAAAATAGTGTTCTCATTAATCAAAAACTTAATCAGCTACTTAATGATCAGTGGCATAATAGACTAGAGGAGTCACTGCCTGAAGATACAGTCACAGTTTTGCCTTATTTCCACACACAGGTAGGTGATGGGGTTGCAGAGGGACCATCACCTAGCATGGCTTAAGACACTGGTACACAGTCCTCACCATCACTCCAGCATAAACACTAGTAGCAACCCTCAACAGCAAATTCAAGATTTTGCAATCCAACTCCCATACAAGGAGAAAGAGTTACTCTCCCTACTGCCAGATTAAACAAAACCAAGCTCTTTTGATGTTAAAAGCCCAGCTGACTCAAATATGCAAGTTATTAGATAGCACTTGTTCTTTAGAACTAGCTTGGACCAGTAGCATTCCCACTGGCTAGAGAACTAGATAAATAAAGCCCTTGATGCCATTACAAAGCAGCTCAGTACCCATATAATTACATTTTTGCATTAAATGCCACATACTGTTGATGCCATCAAAGGTTTATCTACTCCCTCTATGAATAGTGACAAAGTATGAAGCCAAATAGGAAAGATTCTGAAAGCATTACAAGTGGCTTTCTTGTTCAAGCATACACTTGCATTTCTCTTCTGTTGGTTAATACAACTAGTCATAGTTAAAATACAATGTGAAGCTGTATTTTAAGTGTAGGTGGAGTCAACTCAAAGCTCAGGGCCTTCCTATTTGATCTTGCATTTCAGTCCACCATTCCACTGTGAGCTATCCATGGCCTGTGTTGAATCAGCCAGTTTTCATTCAACCCAGGGCTTTTCTAATGGTTCAGCAATAACTTGCCAGCAAGGCCAAGCTCAGAAGGGACCTTGTGCAGGAGCTCAGAGGGTCTACAAACAAGTCTACCTAGCTGTGGCTGGGTCACATCCATCTGCACCCTCCTCACCAAACACCACCTCTCTGCTTGGACTATCTCTCTGGTTGGGTTTATTTTTCCATCCCTCTAACACCAGCCACACACCCACCTTCCATGGGAAGGAAGAATAAACAGTTGGACAAGCCACTCCTGAGATAGAGTATATTCAGTTGGAATGGACCTACAGCGATCACGTAGTCCAGCTGTGAGATGATTAAGCCTGCTTTCTGCAACCCTTTGTAATAGGGAGAAACTTTCAGAGTGATCTGGAGGCTTGTAGCTTCCTTTTATCAGCCTTTGCAAGGCAGAAAGGGAAATTCTTAAACATTTGGTACCCAAGTAATAAGCTTGAAGTCTCCTGCCAGTCTACAAAGGGTTCAAGGAAAAACTCTTCCATGAACATTTCCAGATAGACCGAGAGATCTCCACATTTTACAGTTCCCGTTGTGTGGTTTACAATTGTCCCAGTCATATCCATTAGCATGTTAGCATTAACAGCCAGTGTTTTGATAATTCAGCTCCATTGCTTGGCATAAAGCACTGGGCAGGTAGGCTTAAAGCCTGCAGTTGGAATCGCTCACTCCAACGTTGTTGGCAGAGCTAAACAGGATCCTGAGAGTGAACAATAAAATGATTAGTTTTTCTCAGAAAACTGACCTGCGAGGAAAGCAATTGTGGACAGGCTTTGAGACAGAGGAACTGGAAAGGAACAGAACAAAACCGAAAAAGGTAGTTTTGGCTGATTAGCAGGAAAGTTTTCAACTATTAAGCCAGTTAGACTGCAATCTAGTCATCCTCTCCCAGGAGAGTATTGTTCCTACACAAACTGGAAAAACCCAAAGGTTGCTGTATAGAAAACAAGGGTTTTTTGGTTTTTTTTTTTATGTTTAATTAGCAGAGAGTTGGAAGAAAAACAAGTGGTCCTTATCTCTGAATTCAGTGTCTTACCATCAGTCCTGTGCCAGAAGAATATAAAATTACTTCCTCGTCACAGGAAGGATCCCTACATGTACAGGGATGCGAGATGTTTAGTGTAGAGTTCATTTCTGAAACCTTGCAACTGCACACAGCTATATAACCGTGTTCAGATGCACGGACGCCTCAAGATATCTGCAAGATCTTTAGCAAGAGCTTTTCTTCTCTAGTGTCCTGGTTTCAGCAGGGGTTTGTAACACATCCAGATAGTTTCAATTCATACAGATGTGAATAGGCACATTCAGCTTTAGTGCACAACACTGACCCCACAAACTATCCAGCCAAGCTTGAAAGCTACAATCTAATGTTTCTGGGACTCCACCACTTAATTTTTATTTATTTTTGAGATAGCCCATCCATACTTCATGGATTCTGCCCTTCCCTCACCACTTGAGGTTGCAAAATTATATGAAGTGTCTTTAAGTACTGCTATTAGAAGGGCATTTACACCATCAATGAGCAGAAACAAGTTTTATACACCAAACTGGCAAAACCCAACCCTTATTTGCCAGTTTGAGAGCTGCATTCTGAATTGTTTGCCGCGACAGACTGGTGTATGCCAAGCTGCCTATCCTGTTCTGCAGACAGAGCAATTACAACACCTACCCCCTGTCCTTCACTTCTAGATTTCTTTTTTGTGTGTGTCCTAGCTGAAGATAACAAGTAGACTTCAAAGAGCAACCTACAGAAGTGCTGGCACACTATCATCCATTCAGATGGTTTCCTCTTGCAGACAGACTGGCTCCTGGCTAGAAATCCTGAGGAAGTAGGTAGAAAGCCTGAAATTAAGGCAGAGAGTAACTTGACAGTAATTTCCTTCTCTGGGGAGCTCCCACATGCCCTGCTCTTTTACCAGCCTTCCAGTGATCAAGAGTCCCTAAAATGATTACACCAAGACAGAGTAAAGCATGTCAGGAGCACAACACTATGTCCTTTTTTTTGGGGGGGTGGGGGGGTGGGTGTGTGACCAAAATCCACAAGAGTTCAGCCAGTTTGAAGGATCCACAAGGATGGGTTTGTAGAAGCCTCAATATAATTTCTGCTCTCTCAATACCAGAACAACAAAAACCAGGGTTTCACTTTGAGAGGGAATATTTCCTTGTATTGGTTTAACACCCACTACAGAACAACCATTTGGGCCTTTAAGCGAAGCCAAATACTCTTGGCAGTCTAAGGGTTTCGCTCACTCCCCGATTTAAAAAAATTGAGAAAAATCATGCTTCGAAAGTCTTCTGAAAACCTCTGGTGTCTGAGAAACTCCAACAGACCGATGTGAAGAAAGGAAGCTAGATTCAGCTCAGACTGGCCTGCAATTGCTGTTCCCACAAGAGGGTATTTTTACACCCTGGTAAGCTAGACAGCAGTTTGATATTGAGAACACTTTAGTTCAGAGCTAGAAACAACTCCGCTATTCACATAATTTTCTTTCTGCACAACAGTGCCAGCCTCAGATCATTGTCTCTGAACACTAAGATCTTGAACTTGAGACCTGCTGGGAACCAGATAAGTAGCTGGAGTTGGGGTCATAGAATTGACATTATTGAACCATCTGATGTACAATGCTGACGAGTGGTGGATGTCCTTAAGTGATCAAGTTTACCATGACTCCATACTGCTCTAAGCTTTAGGGAAGGAGAGGTCCAATAATGCCTTTCCTGGAGTAACCCTCCTGCGGAGTAGCAGGAGGTTGACTTTCCGTCCCCTTCCAGGTACCCAATATGCCAATCACAAAAGATACCTTGTTAAAAAAAACAACAAAAACCAGTAATTCCTACAAAGATACTTGCTTTTGTACACAAACATGACAAGAACTCACATTGTACATTGAGGAGCTAGCAGCCCTCTTCCCTTAAACAATGCAGAAACGTTTGCATAAGAAGGTACATTGCATATACCTCATCTCATTAGCTACATGGCTATTTCAAGATGGTTGTCCATCTCTCCTGAGCTCGGTCATGGTTAAAATGAACTTTATTCCTTTAAATCATTGCCTCACTGTTAGACCAAGCTACCAACAGGCTGTTCTGCTGTCGGCTAGCAAAAACAGAGGGGAGCAAATCAAGGCAGCGACTCGGGCAGATTGCTGCTCTCACACAGTTCTGTTTTCAGCCTGGAGATACAAAGCAGATGCCCACGGTGCATCTGAATAGAGGGCTTGCATGCCATTACAGAAGTTTTATTGACTATGTACTGAGGACACCACAGTGGTTAACTGCCAGCCATCTTCTGTCAACATGTGCTCCAGGACTCCCCTCTAGCTTAGTCAGGCTATTTTGATGGTTACTACCTGAACGATCACAGTCAAAATACTTTACTGTACTCTGAAGCAATGCTAACGGGGATTACAAAGTACCGAGAACCAGCTGTGGTTATACTGGTTGAGTAACACTATCTCCCCAGGCCTTCTGTCACCTCCTTGGGATATAGGCCTTCGGTACCCCACTGAAGACTAGGATGAAGATATCCATCTTGGTCCACACTGATAAATTAAGTTCTCTTATTAGTTTTAGCAAGAAATCCTCACTGAAGATTTGACCTGAGCTTGCTACCCAGCTTTGTGTATCTTCACCATGAGCAGTTCTCCTCAGGCAGCCTGCCTAGCCACCACGTCTCTGGTTTTGGTCCCCCAACAGCAGACTGAAGCAGCAAGTTGTGTCCTCACAAGAGACAGGCTAGTTCTGTCTCAGTACCAAAATCAATTCAGATTTCAAGCTCTACACCAAGCAAGGTAAACAAGATCTGAAAGCCCTAGAGAAGTTCAAAGCCTTATCCCTTATTGCCCAAGGTACATACTCCAGCTCAGAACAGTTTAGCACAACTTGCAGTTGATTTCACTCTATATCAAACTTATCGCTGCCTAGATCTGGTACGGGTTGAGTCACCAGACTGCTTTCAACCTCAATCATGGAAAAAGGTTGAAATCACTAACTAGCAGTGTCCCAATCCCACAAAGCATACTTAAGTGCTTAGAGCACCATCCTACCTGGATTCAAGGATATTATCTGACTTTCTGAAAGACTAAGAGGTTTACTTGATACATTTCCTTTGTAAGAAGGGTTATGATCATCAACAAGCAATAGAAACTATGAGGAAAGAGTTTAGCAAGTCCTATACAAAACATAAGTAACAGCTTAGTAAGATCTGGGGAAGAGAGCAGGATGCAAGGGCAGCCCATCTTGCAACATCCACATGGAGCAAGTGCTTCTGGCCACATTTCCCACACAAACATCCCGCTAAGGTTTTGGTTCTGCAGAGAAAGCTAAGTCCTGGAGCACTGTTGCTATCAGTACATTACCTCTGAATATAATGGGAATTGCTGATGATGCGTATGGTGGAAACCAAGAGCATCTCAAGATTTTCAGAACAACTCTTTCCACCTATCAACAAAATCTGCATACAGCCTAGCGTCCTGGATTGGATAACAGCTACCAACAAACACCTAGAAGAGACCTTTAGCACCAGCCCAGCCTAAAGGGAGGCCTCCTAGGATATCCTCCAACAAGTCTGGAGACCAAGGACTTTCAGATTTAGGGGTGGGTCTCTGGACTTCATAGCCTGCAGTGCATCCCTTCCAGCTCACCCATTCTTTGAGGCTATTCGCATTTCAGCATCTCCAAACTCCTGCAGCAGGGATTTCCACAGCTTAGCATGCCTTCACAAGAAGTTTCCTTTTTCTAGAGTTTTAAGCAAAAAATCTGCATAACGTGGCTTCATTTCCTATCTTTGTCTGCAGTCCTCAGTCTCTTTCCTTGTAAGATTTTCCACTTTGGAGATAAACTAACTTTTTTTTATTCCTTATACAGAAGTTATTTTTTGACTTGACCCTCACAGTTGCCTTTCTGACCCTCCAGTGATGCCTAGGGATGCCGGAGGGGCAGCACAGGCACCCCTGCATTTTGGAGCACTGCACTTTACAGGAGGACAAGCCAGGTTTCAAGGAACAAGGGGAGCAAGACATACAAGGACACCTCTCCTTGCCTACCAGAGGTCACAGTGCTTTTCCTCCATTGTCTGGGTAAACCAGAAACTTCTCACTGCCCTTCCAGTAAGCAAGAGGCCTTAAATCAAAAGGAAGATCACATTATACAGTGCCATTCTGATCTTCAGCAGCACAAACAGAATTAGTGATGGCCTGGAGGAATACAACTTTGACAGACTATTTTAGGTAGGTTAAGCAAATTTGACTCCGTGACACACGTTTACGCTCCGCTTCCCTCTGCGAATTATGCCCCAGTAATGACACTGGAGCACAGGTTTAATAAAGATAGAGTTGATTAATAGTGCAAAAGAGCACCACAAAACCATGGCTGGGAGTTAAATAACTGACCGGTTGTTATCCTAACAGAATATTTGCTGCTAACATAAAAGGTTTCCAAAAGTTTGGGGCTTGATGAAGCAGTTGCACAGTGATATCAGCCACGTGGAAGAGGTTTTTCTGGAAGTCACAAAGCATGGCAGCCCAGAAGAACAGAATGAGGAGCTCTGGGGGAAGCAGCTGAGATGCGTTGAAGCAGGCATCCTGCAGGTAAAGGCTTCCCTATTAGAGGGAGAGACACACAGACATATTTCCAATCAACCATCCCAGACAACAGGCTGGGCAGGGGCTGGACTCAGGACAGCAGAAACAATAAGTCTTCCCACACTGCACATTTCCTACCCTTCACAGCAGGGACTTTCCTATGTTCTGAGCAAAGACAGTGCCCTCCGGGTGATATTCCCATTGCTGGACTATTGCGCCGATGCGAGATGGGTACTGGAGTCCTGGGAAGTAGCTGGGGACACCACACCTGTCTGAGATGACCAGGGAGCCCCCACTATCCAGGAGACCCCAAGGCTTCTCCTCTTACCACCATTACAATCTTGGAACATGGTTCGTTGGCCCAGGAAAATGTGAGAGCAACCCTTTTCTACCTGCATCCTTTGGAGCCAGCTCCTCAGAGCTGGAAGGTCTCCATAACTTTCAGACCAGCAGTTTTTGGGTGGGTTCCAAGTACTTTTTAAACAGCTCCTGGCCAACCCAAACTCCTGAGAGCTGGCGAGGACTGGGAATCCCAGTCATGGCCAACTTGGGCTGCTGCCTGCATACCTGCACTAGGAGCATGAATGAAGGTGCAGGACCAGCAAGTGCTGGAGCTATCCAGGGTATACCCAAAGCCCTCCACCTCCTCCTTCATCCACCCCACAGCTCTGTGGGGCGGACAGACCTCATCCCCAACCGCATGCCCCACCACGTAGCACCCTGTCTGACCCACAAGGCACTCACTCTGCTACATCTCATTTTCTATTTCATCTTCATCACACTGATAGTGAATTTCAAAGCAACAAGAGACAATTTGCATTAGGACAAGCTCTTGCCATCTGCTTCGTAGCCTGCTCTGGACCTCTCATCCCAAGGGGGAGGCAGAAGAACACGGGCTGAGCCAATTTCCTAGGGCTAGCCTTGCCTCCAGCCTCACCACCCAAAAAAATCATTGCTAGTTACCAGCCCTACCATCACCACCTCTGCCGGGGCAGGCAGAC
>NW_010513601.1:0-778 GCF_000687285.1 Phaethon lepturus
AGAGTGGGAGACGGACGGGGAAAGAAAGGAGATGAGGGAGAGAGAGGAAGGAAAGGGAAAAGGAGAGCGACCAAGAGAGAAGAGAGAGATTGGGAGACAGCGAGTGAGATGATAAAGAAGAAAACGAAAGAAAAATAAATAGAAGCTAGAGAGACCGAGAACGGGGGAAGAGAGCGAAACAAACACAGAGAAGAAGAGGGAAATAGAGGAAGAGAGAAAGAAAGAAAAAGAAAGAAAAGCAAGCAAGCTTCTTGCACCTCTCTGAACCAAGAGGTCGGGCCCATTTCAGTCATTGCAAAGTTCCCCCTCATGCGCATTTGGGGAAATAACCTCCCACTTTCTGCATCCCTGCTGCTTTTTTATTTCTTTTAATGTTAGAGCGGGATTTAGGAATTAAGCGGGATTTAGGAATTATGTCACAAATAAGTCTAAGGCTAAAATAGACCTGGCTTTAACCTAGCAGCGCAAGAGAGAGTGAGGGAGAAACGCCTTCTTAGGGTAATAATTACGGTTAAAAAGAGGAGGCAGAAATGGCTGAGAGTTCAGTTTTGATTTTCAGACTGCGAGTTTGTCACCAGCCGAAATGTACTTTCTTCTTCTCTTTTCCTCCTTCATCCTTTCCCACCCCTCTGCCTATCTGTCACGGAGCAGGCCCCTTGTTTTCTAACTGGTTTAAGTAAAGAATCTCTGGGAGATCTTTATGAAATATTTTCCGCTGTCTCATAAATCATTTTGGCACTTCAGCTGATGTTTTATCTTTCTTTCCCCCCACTCCCCT
>NW_010513602.1:0-331 GCF_000687285.1 Phaethon lepturus
GGGAAGGGAAGGGAAGGGAAGGGAAGAAAACCCACTCATTGTTGCATTCTTCTGTGGAGTTTTTGTAAGTCAGGGTCTGCATTGAGTAACTTGGTGGCACTGAGCAAGTATGGTCCAGAGAATTGTGTGCTCACCAGCCTTGACTTGTGCTTCAGCTACGTAAAACTGCCTCTATTCTTGCTACTCTTGAGGGAAGTGACTTTTTGCTTTGCAGACCCTGAAGTAAATAAACTGTCTGAAAGGCCCGTGGCTGCTGCAAGAGGTGGAGGAGCTCCACACTGCTTGGGGGTGTCAGCGTAGGGCACGGTGCTGTTTGCCATCGGCTGGGGTG
>NW_010513602.1:379-13396 GCF_000687285.1 Phaethon lepturus
CACGGTGCTGTTTGCCATCGGCTGTGTTGCGCCCTGCACTTGGGCAGTCTCTCGGCTGTTAGATCTGGAGCCTGCAGGGTTTCCCTGTTGTTGTGCCTCCCCAGCACAGGCTGGTTGCAGGCATACGGACTGTAAAAATAAATACAGCTAAGCCCGTGATGCTGAGAGAAAGCCTTTGGTGGGCTTCACCTCCTCAGCCTCTGATGTGGCCTTGGCTCTGATGTGCAAGATGTGTGTGAAGGAGGTGTGGAGGAGGAACAAGAGGATGGGCAGCAGTGAGAGCCTGTGGCTCCTGGGGGGGACTCAGCCGGCTGACAGATCAGCCAGCAGGCTATCCAGCTGTGCCCAGCAAGTGGGGCAGGCCGGGGGAGGGGACGGCGGCTGCTCCACAGCTGGCAGAAGTGCCAGCGCATGGGAGGGGGACCTGAGACAGACGGCACTTGTGTCGATCACCGTCTTCCGCTGTGACACGGCAGGTCTGTACTTAACACAAAAAGGCTTGAAGGGTTGTTGTCTTGCTTTGGAAGAATCTCTATTGATTTGAAAACGAGAGTTTTGCCTGAATAAGGATCTGTGAATTTGTCCAGATATAAACGTTTTCTGTAGTATTTGCTATTGTAAGGGCCTGTCCTAATTTTGAGACGTGTGTCTGTGAGTGTGTGTGTGCGCGCACGCGTGTGTGTGTGTATGTGTATGAATGCATGTGCGAGAGAGAAAGAAATCTCACTGCCTAAAACTGTTCTGCCAAGATAAACTTTGGAGCATTTTATAAATTAACTCTGCTCTATGTGTTTATTTTTCTTTTTGGAGATTCTAAAAGGAGACTGTTCAACTCATCTTATTAGGGGCAGCATATTTTTTTAAAGGGAAAAATAAGTTCCTACTCTGCACTGGAAAGTATTTGCTATTTTCAGCTAAAAGTATTCTTTCGTTCTGACCTGGCATATTAGATAAGATTTATATTTCTGACCTGACATTAGGTAGTTAAGATTTATTCTTCTATATTAACTTTACTGAGCTTGCAAGCTATTCATTTACAGCATAGGGAATATATTTATGGCAGAAGCAAAGAAAGTTCACTACAAAGTAGTAAAATATGTTATTAGGAGTGTCCCGTAGACTGATGAAAATTGTGAGTACCCTTGCAGCTGGCTCCCTTCTGGCTCTTTTTTCCTTCTTTGTTATTTCAACTTTAAAACTTGAATTTGAAGTCAGTTTTGATGGTGAATAACTTAAAAGGGTCCAGATGATTCTAATATATCCGCATATATATACGTACGTACTTGCTGTGATTGAGAGGTGCAGGGAAGGGGATAACAAGTGACTTGAATCCTCTCTGCATTCTGCTGGCAATGACCCAGGCATAAGTAACATTGGACCTCTCTCTCCTGCCAGTATAAATCAGGAGGGACTCCACTGAGGTATAAAGCTGGTGTGTGAGTGAGAGCTGAAGCAGATCTAGAGCTTTCCTATATCCAAAGGTGTGGGCCCAGGCAATCCGTTAATGTCCAATTGACTTAAAGAGGGGAACCGCAGACTATGATGGAAACCTGGAAGCACTTCAAGCCTCTATAGGCAGAAAGTTGGAAAGTTAAAGGCCTTCTATTGAAATCAGTGACAAAACCTCCCATTAACTTCAATAGGAACAGAATCAGGCCCTAGAAGTGGCTGGAAGCCAAAGAACTGGATGTCTCAAGAAATAGGTAATAGGAGCTGATGACTTTCACCAATAAATCACCAACACAAACCTGGCTGTGCTTGGTTTAGACTCAAAATTGCTTTCATCTGATGTTTGTTTGAAACTGTATGCATTGTAAAACCTTCAGGAAGAACTGGCAGTCATGATAGCTGTCTCAGCAAGAGGCCGACGGCTGGACGGGGTGTGGTATCTCCATCCCCACGTCATCGGAAGGAGTCCATCTTAAAGAGAAGCAAGAAGCAGTGGCCTGCCTATAGAGAAAGCAGAGCTTGGCCTCTGCTGTTAACCAGAGGTTTTCTATTCCAGAAGCTGTCAAACGAACTCTGTAAATCCACTTAGACTGAATATATTGGGGGAAGGGGTTATGGCTCCACAGCAAGCCAAGAAGAGGAGAAGATATTTCCATTTGTAGACATTATTCAACTGCTGTCACAAGAGAGAATAGAGATGTGCAGAGCTTTGAGGAATTAAATGTGCCGGAGAAAGGGCTTGGCCTAGGGAAATTTGGGACCATCAGGCATTATGAAAGCTGGGAATTGCTTATCGAGTGCAGCAAGCAGTGTTGCCTGTTGCAGTTCGGCTGATGAACTCCGCTGCCCATCCCTTCTGTGACACTACATCGCTCTGCAGCTCAGGAGAAGGATTTTGTAACTTGCAATAAATTGAGGCCAGTTACCCTGCCATGCACTGTGTCACTCCCTGACAAGGCTGCGGGGAGATGCAAAGCATTATGGAGGGGACTTTCCTCCCGCCTCCCAGTATTTTTGCAAACAGTGAACTTTTTCCACTTTTTCCCTTCCCTGAAGGGTCCTGCGCTGCTGCTTGGAGAGCAGTAGACAAAATGGATGAATATTTTGGTATCTGTGCTCAGTCAAACAAGCATAGCCATGTTTGATGTCAACTGACACATTCAGAATAGTTCACCACTTTCCAAACTCCACCCTTCATATTCTTGTATTTGATATAGACTTCAGGACTACGGACTCTATTACATACTCTATTACAGTATGCATACTTTTCCAGCTCCTTCCTTACTTCTACCAGGCCATGTCTGGCAAAGGCTCCAAGGATTCACATCTTTTTATATATGCAAAGATTCATAGTTTGTTTTTACAATCTGTCTTTGTAAATCAAAGAAGCTGTTCACTGCTTCACTTCTCTCACCAAGAAACCCGCTGCTATCATCAAGTCATCACACCACAGCTCAAGGGCATCTGTTCTCTTTCCACCATTTCTCCTCAAAACCCTGGGCTCAGAACCATAAGCTGCAGTAACTTGTGGCTTGGCATCAAAAGGGAGAAGTATGCCAAGGAGGAAACTTGCTTATAGGTATGAATAGGGAGAGTGAACACTAAGGGAGTGTTCCTTTGGGGTGACACTAAGGAAGAACAGGAATTGATAGCACAATGAGAAAAAAAATTGTTTCAAAAATTCTTTTGACAAGGGGAACATTATCATATACCTGACATAACATTGCTGCGTGTGAATTCTGGTGTGTCTGCTCTGGTTGACTATATCCACCTGCTAGTTCTTGTTTCCAGTGGGCTTGGGTTGGATCCAGGCACGTTATGGATAGTGAGGAGGACATGGACCATGCCTGTATTAAATTAGGCAGGCGAATGGAGCTGATTTAGAGTTCCTCTACCACTTGCCACTTCAGAAAATGCAGCATTTTGGGTCTATCCCTACACTTAGGCCGGTTTGGTCTGGTTTGGTGTATGTTCTCACTCTGCAAATTACTTCAGTCACTACTTTGAGAAGTAGTGCCTGAGTTCAGCACCTGTAGGAAGAGAGGGGTAGGGGAAGTTTGACAACAGTAACTGGGCAGATGGCAAAGTAGGAGAAAGCTCATGAGTACATAGTGCTGGGCAGGGTGAACAAGTACAGCATGGGGAAAGCAGTAAAAGTATCCCTCCCACACTCTTAAGTGGCAAATTGCAGCTGTTCTCTTACAGAAGACGATAGAACACCCTCACGACCTTTACCAGCACCTCGGGAAGAGAAGTGCAGATTGCATTGCTGCTCCTTTTCTTGCTGAGTGAGAACACAAATCCCCCACCAACTATCGTGTTTTTTTAATAGCCTGTATAAACACTTAGGCTGGATTCTGAGCACATGCAAATTTTATGCTGGCAGAGCTGTGTGAGTTATGTGCTTCCTGACACGAGTTGTAACTAGAAGCAGAATCAATCCCTTAAACTTTATGAGATGTTTATTCTGCCTAAACCGACTCGCATTAAAAACAATGCAAAGGCTCTCATTGAAAACCTCGTGTTAGTCTGGCACGTGCCTTATGATCGTGACATTTCTGTTCTCCGGTAAGAGGGAGGAATGTTAACTCTTCTTGCTCTCCCCTCGGCAGATGCACAGGTGCAGGCACACACATAGACCCACATGCACAGGCACCCGCCGGGGAACGTCAGCCGTGGTGCTGCTGGGCTGTCACCGGGGCGAGGGAAGATGCTTCCGATTTCCCCTGCCCAGAGCCCAGCCTAAGGAACATTATTTTCCTCCTCATTGGCTGAATAAAATTTCCAGCCTAGTGGTACATGTCATATGAAATGCCATAAAGGTTTCACCTGTACACAGCCAAAAAGGGAAGGGTCCATGTAACTTCCTAGTGCAGTTTTAGGCATGCCAGGCTCAACATGAGAGAAGGGGGTCACCTACCAAACTTCCCGTACTTTTTTTTTTTCTTAATTTTGCATTTGTTTTAACCTATATAAAACTAACTATTTTGTTTTCTGTGACAAAACAGACCATAAGAAGTGTGAGATGAGATGGAGTTTTGCTGACAAACCATAGGGGTTTGTGTGGCTTGAAACAAAACTTCTTCTGTCTGGGATTATCAGTATCCTTTTTACCTATGTTTTAAAACAATTTTGAAGTAAAAATACTTTAAGAACAAGTCAAGACCTTTAATTCTTGCTTGTGTCTGCGTGAATTTGTACATATGTATGTGAATGTGTATATACAGATAGAGGTATGAATGTGTAGGGGAGAAGGAAGAGATGACTGAATATATGAGTTTTATATTATTGTTTATAATTTATATTGCTAATTTTAGAGTTAAATTTTTATCTTTTATAAAGTGTTATTAAATTTTCCATCTAAATTATTAATTTTGTCAGTATTTTGTGAATGGTGTTAAACACTACCCTCCATTTTTGCTAGGTTTATAATTTTCTGACACCTTTGTCAAGTCTTTTTAGCAGGTCATGGGCATAGGCTGAGTAAAGGAGTTTTTCCAGCTCTAGGATTACAGCTGTAAGCTTAGGGGAGTCCAGGGGATGAAGTACGTAATAAGCCAGAGAAGGTTTATGTGGGAGTTAGGGAGTATGAGATGGAAGATTCTTCTTCTGAATAAGCTCTCTTATATGCGGTACTACAATTTCTGTGGCTGATCTCTTTTGGACAAGATGTGTCCAAGGTCTCTGCAGACTTCCAGATGAAAAACACCGGACCTTCTTGGTGCACGCAGCAGTAACCACAGTCAGTCAAGGAACCAGGGTGGAAGGCTCAACCAGCAAGTTCCATAGATGAATGACTTATTTTTCACCAAATTATGCAAGGCTTCAGAAAGGATTATGGATTGACTTTCATAATGCTTGGTGGTCTTTTAGTGGTAGCTATGGTTAGAATCCTTTTTTACATAATCAATGAAGGGTGGAAATGCATGAAAAGACTACTCTTCTGATTAATCTATTTCATCTGGACTCAGGTGTGATTTATACTGAGGAAGAAATGAACTCCTCTGCTCTCAGGGTAGCTGGGAAATGATGTGATTTCAGAAAGAGGTGAATAGCAGCCTGTCCTCATCTTGAAACGGTGCAGTTTACAGTTTCTTTTGTGGCCAGCCAGATCCTGGCAAAAAGGAATAAGACCCCCCCACTCCAGTCATTCCCCACCCAGTGCTTCTAACCTCCATAAGGCTTGGGAAGACTTTGTGCTCATCAGAGTACCCAGCCACAGTACACAGAAAGATTGTAAAAGAAAGCTTATTTGAAACCCCCTCCATAATTTTCATGTCCATGGAGTGATCGAGCCCACTTTGACCTTGTGAGACCACACAACCATAATATATGTCACCACTTGTTACGTTATTTCCTGAATTATACTGAACTCAGAGTTAGTAATGTAACAGCTTACTTGTTCTAAGACATAGAAGACAGACATTTGAAAGAAGCTGGGGGTTTAAAGGGTGATTAGTAGCTCAGCGAATTGCTCAGATGCAAGAACATAGCACCCAGTCATGGAAGAGAATAAGCATTCTAATTTTATAGGTTGTTAGCAGATATAAACGATACCAGCAGAGAAAGGGAAATATTTTTGTCCACAATCTGTCCAGGGGAACTTGTTTTTATATTTACTTGTTCCTCAAAATAACTTTGGTCTTTTCATAGGAAATAATATATAACATAATAAGCAGCCATGTGGATCTCCACTTGCTGACATTCACTCACAACTGCAGCCTACTGATAAATTCTTACACCACCGAACCTCCCCCTCAATGGGTAGCTTAAATAGCACATTTAAGTTGTTTCATTCCTAAAGCGAGGGTCTTGGGCTTAAAAATGCTTGTCCAGGACATAGCACAAGTTATAAATTCTACACTCTCGTACAGAATTCTACTTTTGCTTTTAACACACCCTCCATTCTAAAACTGGCTAATTGCTCAACTCTTCATAAAACATAAACACAAAAGACAAATGTGTGACTTCATTTTGGACTGCAAAACAGAATCTGTTTTTTTCAAAATACCAAATCATGTAATTTATTTACCTTTCCTGCCTTTAAGATCTTGTCTATTAGATTTTATGACATACGTGGCCATCGTGCCCAGCACAAGGAGGTCTCATCTTAGCTGATTGTTTTCAGTTCTGTGTTATACTAAAACTTTCTGGAATCTTCATCCATCTCCATGTATTTGCTAAATACATGCAGTTAACATCTTCTGACTCCCATGTTAAATAAATATCCTTTGGTCCTACTTGTTTCTATTTTGGAGGGGTAATTCTTCACTCGGCAGTGTAACATAAAGTAAAATAAAACCAGCAACTCCTTATTCAGTGGCATAGAAAAAAGTGAAATTAATTATGAACATTCTAGGAAAAGGAAACAAGGTTATGAAACACTTGCCGACACTGGTGTTTGTAATCTTCATGAATAAGCAATGCAATAACGCAGGGCAAGTGTGCGTGGGAGGCGACCTCTGAAGAAACTGGCTGTTTTCCTCTCTCTGACCAGTTGAGCCGTTATGAATAAAAAATGTTGTTGCTAAAGAAACCTGTAATAAATCCTGTTGGGAGTATTACATATGCTGATAACATACATAAACTTTGTAAACATATTAAAGTGTCAGGTTTTAGTAGCTCTGCTTCATGTGGTTGTTTGTAAATCTTAGTTGAGAAATGCAATGGAAATGTTGTTCCACCAGCTGGTTGCTCCTACGTTTCTGGTTCACACGAGAGCCATCTCCTCTTCCTTCTCCTGGAAACAGAGCCTCACTTTGTAGGGGAATTGAGGAAAAAGTGCTCAAGCCCTACCTCTGCTGCAGCTTCCCACCAAAACGCTATCACCAGAGAAGCTGCACACCTGGTGAGTTATTTGGAGAGAAGTGGGGTAGATGAGCTGAGGCTCGGTAAAGGATTTATGCTATTCTGAACACACCTGCTTTGTGTAGCGATGCCCTCCATCGACACCTCCACCAAAGTACAACTGGCAGCCTCGAGTCTGAGTTGCCTTTCAGTAGGTGGGAAAATTGGGTGCCTCCAAAAGGGACTGACAAAAACCAGGCTAGGCAGACTCTCAGCCCAGTCACCCCCAGTGCTGGGGTCAGAAACCGTCTCAAATCCTGGCTTTCCAGGGAGTTTAGGTGCCCTGCACCGCTACCCAGCCCTGCAAGCCAATATATTCTTTAACAAAAGAATATATTTCTTTTGAAACACACTGAGAAGGGAGGAGCAGCTTTGCTGCCCTTAACGTATTCAAAACCTTACCAGCTGAATATTCGGCCAGCAGTTGAAAATCTAAGTTAAATTATTTCTTCCATCTAGCATGAGACTAGCCTGTGTTGATCTGCTCTAACAAACTGAATTTTTATCACATGGATTTGCATGTAATCTCAGGTCATTTGCTTGCACCCAGTTTAGTTAGCACAGAAGAGGAAAGGGCTTGGGGGCCCCGGGTACGGGAGCAGGGATGCGTGTGACTATATTCCAATGTCAGTAAGCGATCGCCTGCAGAGTCCTGTGCTCCCTGTGGAAGAACTTTGTATCACTATTTTTATTTTTTGTTATGATTTATTCATTGTCTTTTTTACCCAAGGTTTCTTTAAGAGAAAATCTCAAAGTCTCTGCAGAAGGGACCTGAGCTCAGAAGCCTCCCATGCCAGGTGGGCGCTCGATGTCAGTAAGCTGAAGTCTCACGTTAGAAACAGCAAAACATCTGAGAAATGCCTGTGTGTCAAGGGTGAGGTATCAATTAAGCGGGGCTTTGAAGGTGAGGGTCTCAGGTGTCTAAATCCTGCCCCAGACACACCTTAGGCACCTAAGTCCTGTTCTTGGATCTGAGCCTTGCTGTGCTTGCCCTCACGCTTTGCAGGAAGCCGCAGGAATCACACATCGTTGCTATTCCTACACCTATCAATGAGCTCCTGTTTTATTTTACAGTGCCCCAAAATCTGCTTTACCCTGCAGGAAATATCAAACGTCTGAAACCCCATCTAGGACCTTTCAAGTTTAAACATGAAACGTGTCAGGACGTAAAACTGACACACAATAAGAAGCTTGAAAGGATAATGTTTATAGCAGCAGCGCGCTACCAGAACTCGGCGTAGACCTGTGGTTCGGGGTTTTACTTTCATTTAAAAGTATCGCTATATGCGTTTCTTTATGTTCTTCCCCCTAATTACTCTATTCCCCGGAGCTGACGGATCGGTGCGATGCCGGGATGCTGCTCGGAGCAGGCGGGAGCTCGGTGCCACCACAGTTCGTGTCTCTCCCAGTTCAGCTCCAGTCCCCACAGCCGAGTTCTTCCCTGAGCAGCACTGCAGGGGTAAAAGTTTTGTGGCTCCTTTGCTTCAGTGGGTGCTATTTTTGATTGCACAAGTAAATAATACTAATATTTTAAAATGAATGGTCTATAGCTCATAATCTAGAAACCGAAACACACCAAAATGTTTATTAGTCAGCTATCGTATAACCGTAGTACAACCGTTGCCTCTTTTTAAGTAGCGCTGCTCATCGCACTGCATGCTGCTGCTAACAACAAAATTAGGATTAAAGTAATCAATATGACAAAGCGTCTAATAAGTAGTCGTTCTGCCATCGCCAGAAGCGCAGTTATTCAATTATTTATAAAAAAGTTGTAGCTCCCTTTTTTTTTTTTGAGAACCATAACGTGTTTTGCATGAAGAAATATTCTTTGAATATTTTTATCTACGGCATTGTTTGTGGTAATAGCAGACAGACAGATTTTTCTATAAAAATTCATATGGTTTCAGCTGCCTTTTGTCATCTGATAAGATTGCTTTGTTCTGCATTATTTTGGTAAAAAATTGGCAAAGTGATTTTGAGTAGTTCAGACTCCAAAATTAGAAATGAGCCAAAAATATTATTTTTTATTAGCTTTTATATCTCCTCCACCAGTCTTTCACAACTTTTCATCTAATTTCAAGAGCAAATAGGACAATTTACTGTTGGGGGGAAAAAACTTCTTAAGAACCTCCATAGTTTTAACAGATGAGTTTTCCTAGTAGTCACTGTCTATTAATGATTGAATATGAAATGGTAGACAGCTTATTAGTGTTAGCAATAAACAGCAGTGGTCAAGCCAGAACACTAGCTTTACTAACCAGAAAGCAAAACGAGAACGCTATGCAAGAGATAATGAGTAAGTCTGATTTTTAAGTCCTAGCTCAGATTTTATTAGGCATAACTTCCATTATCTTCGGTGAAAAATTTACAGCCAGAAGCAGCAGCAGACCAGGGATTTGCAAAGGCTTGATACACTAATAACAAAGCTTAAAAGAAGAAATTAATCTCAGAATTAACTTTGTTGATTTCAGTTGGCTCAATAGGTGAAAGTAGTAAAATAGCTTTTTTTTTCATATAATTGAGATTGCCTCCCAAGCAGACTGTATATCACAGTTCTGAAAGGTACAAAGCATTGTTTTTTCCTATATAGGTACTGTAAATGTTTAGATCATGCGATTTTGCAAGTACTCTAGGCTAGGAATTCTTCCAAACTCAAAACATTTCCCGAGGTCCTGCAGAAAAAGAGTCCTCTCTAGCTCCAGTGAAGTCCATGGGACTTTCTCCACTGAAAGCAAAGGAGGCAGGTTCAAGCTCTAAAACCATCTCATGAACAATAGCAGTGTTGTACTCTGCCTGCAAAGAGAAATGGGACTTTTTATATATTCGCTGATACATCATCATACCTCAGTGGCTTTGAGACGTTGCGGCGATATATGTATTTGCAGTTTACCGAAAATTTTAAATAGTATAAGAAATGTCTTCAGTAGCTGAAAGAAACAAAATTTGCAATTAACACCCTTTCAGAAGTCAGGCATGAAATGGGAACGGGTCTGTCATGTCCTTTAGTCTCTTGGGTTAATAGCACGTATCGTTCCACATGCAGCTGGTATACTTCAAGCACAGATCTACATGCACGTAGAGTTATTAAAGAAAACAACGCAAGCAGGCTATCGCTGTAATACTTCTAACGCTTTCAGCAACGGGTGGTGATTTTCTAATATTTAATTGTTTAAGACATCACTACTATGAAATAAGTTCACAGTTTATGAAAATATGACGAAACAGTTCTCCGTCTGCTTTTGTTTCTAATGACTGCAATAGGAATTTTACAGTCTATTTCAAAAAAAACAGGATCTCAGCCAAAAATGAGAAATATAGTTTCATTGCAAAAAAGATGCACTTGTCACCAGCAAAGTATTTACTCTGACAATACAAATATGAAAACACCACAGAAAAAAAATTATCAGCGGCATACAAGCACTATGAAAGACAACTAACACTGAATAATTTAATCCCACCCAAGGACAGATTCAGTTTACTTGATGGCTGCTTGCTTGGCTAACTTCTGCTTTAAATTATTGCACTCAGATATTAAATAATTTCTTTTTAAAAAATCGATAACAACCCCTATATTACATATAGAATATGTAGCATTACCATCTGTGCCATGCCAACCCTAAACATACCCGTAGATATCAGCAATATATACATTGATGGTGAAGTATTAAAAAAAATTGCTTCCAAAATGCGGTGTTATTTTAACTAATAATGTAATCCCTCTTTTCTTGTTGACTTTTTACCTCCGTGTAAATGACACCCTCCATGAGGGTATAAAAAAAAATGAGGACGTAATTTTACCAGTCTGCGTTTTGTCAGTTCTCTCCTGTTCGGTTTTATTTTATATAGCTATGTTTTCCAACAGGCTGTTACGCATCTGCTTAATTTGGAATTCGAAAGCATTTGCATGCAAACCAAGCTAGAGAGGCAGAGCGTTTGCAGGGTGGAGCCCTCCACTCGTGTCCGTGGCCAGAAGCAGATGCTGGAAGACCTGCAGTCCCGCGTCAACAGAGGAACCGACGGAGAAGCGACCGCAAGGGCGACCGAAGGAAGGAACGAACGCCCGCCGGGTATCGTGAACGCGTGAACGTGCCGCTACAGCAAAAGGCAGGAGGCAATTGCCAACGTCAGATCCTGACAGGCTACCAATAATATACATCATGGTAGCTCTACATCCAAATTGCTGCTCCACTAAGTCATACTGTAAAACTACTGATAGTTTTACTCCCAGATGTAATAAGAGTTGTGGTACAAACGCAGAATTTTCTATCACTTTGCCTATTCTAGCGATTTCCAGATCTAGTCCCTGGCTCACTGGTAGTCCGCAGGGTCATGGAAAATGATCTGCCGGTCGCTCACAGACCCATAGCAAATAATACTTCGTATCCGTCAGTTAGAAAGTCAATGAGAAAGGTGCACAACTGTCAGCACTAAGTTTGGAGGGTTGGTGGTGGCCTGCAGAGCCAAAGTATTTTGGAACTATTGACTTAATCCTACTTTTTTCCTAAGCAAACTGTAATCACTGGCAGATACATAGAGCTTCATTTTTGTTGGTATGCTAGTCTATACTCGGCTGCATATTAATCTCTCCTGTAGGACCTGAACAAGCAACGTAATTTGTTAATCTTAATTGCTCTTATCAAAATAAAAACTAATCTCTCTGCTAACGATATATTTGCTTTTGAGCTTTTATTGATCTTGTCTGCTCTGTCTAACTATGGACCCAATCCTCTGCACTCCGTAGTGGACTTCAGAGGAGCTTTGCCTCTGTACAGCCAACTACACATTTACTACTGATCATGAGACACAAGCTTAGGATTCTCACACTACAAACTTCAGTAGGAGTTTGGGGAGTGAAAGGACTGCAGACCAGACTTTTCTCCTAGTAAAGATTACTTTGGCAATAGGTACAAAATAACAAATGCTTCAGGACTGGGTCCGTCTGACCGGGTCAATTAACAACAAAACTTCATTTTATACCGGGCTGAGGGTCTGGCCTGGCATATTCTGAATTAGTCAGTAGGCTTTGTTATTCCTTTATATTAAAATGTGGGCATTTACAATGTAATAGATAGAATGGGGGATGCGGATGTTAAACAACATGAAGTAACACTGGCTCACTGACCGCTTGATGGCAACGGGCTTGTGCTGTACTTCAAAATACATGGGTTAAACAGAAATTTGGAAACCCTAGCAATGGGTTTAGGACTTATGCTTAAGAGAGACTATCTGGGCAAAAGAAAGAGAATTCCAGGGAAAGCCTTCCATGCAATAGATGAATTCGACAGGTGTTTTCTGTATCTGCACACTATCATTTTTTTCAAGTTCCAATATTCACTAATAGCTATTCATAGATTCTGAATGGCAAAACGATCAGTGCAAGGGGTGACCGTAACCTCTTTTATAATAACTTGCATAAAAATTCGGGCTCGAATTTGTGCTTCATGCCAAATAACCACTAGTTACACCACAGCACGTTTTTACAGCCATCCCGATTTGAAGACCTGAGCTGGTGGACGATGTTCACCATCTCCAGATGAGGTGTTCTAACCGTTATTTGTCTTCACTGCCAAAATAATGCGACAGGCTTCCATTCTGACCCCTTCTAGCTGTGATTTTTCAGCCACTTGTTCTGCTGTGAATTTAACTTAACTCTTGCATTCTAACCAGAAAACTTTGAGCAAGTACTCGGAACCTTCTCCACGTTGTACCGACCAGCTAATT
>NW_010513603.1:0-6477 GCF_000687285.1 Phaethon lepturus
GGGCGGGCAGGCAGGGACAATGACAGCACGGCATCCGGGTGTAGCAACGGTCCCGTGCCCCCGTACCGAGTCACTCCCAAGGAAACACAGAAAGGATTTTTCAGTTCTGAGTCTCTATGTCTCTGCATTCTTCCATTTAAGCTAAACTTTTCACATCTGTGCACGGGTGTGTGACTAAATAATCTAAATAATCTAAGACTATGGAAAAGAGAGACACAACAATTCAGCTGAAATTAAATCCCAGAAAGGGAAGAAAAAAATTTAATAATGTCCGATTCACCGCGACTAGTGAATCGTTTGTGGACATGCTTAATCTAGGAAGCATACTACACAAAAACAACAATGAACACGCTTAATAAACCTCTAAATTCTTCCTAAATAATTAGGTAAACAAATTCTGAAGGGGTTTCCAAGAAATTCAAGTATGTGATTAGACACAAGTTTACGTGACTAGAAATACATCCTAAGCAAATACTGTTTAGCATCTCATAGTCGTTCTTTGAGGCACAATTGTTACCTTAGTAATTTTTCTCTTTTCTTTTTTTTTTCTTTTTTCCTTTCTATAGCCCATTAAAGTGCTCCAGGGACTTATTATTGAGCATCCCTTGTCCTTACCATAATGGCCCTCCAGGTACGATCTTTCTCATGACTGAGATGTCCTAAACACAGCCAGGTGCTCTCCAGGGCTGCCGACATATTTCCACAGTGTAAGGAGCAAGTACTGGGCACGTCCGGGTTCCACGAACACCAGAAGAGACAGAACTAACATCGTTTACTTTACTGACATCTGTGATTCTTGATGAACTTGTTGTATGTGCTCTCAAGAAGGGGACAAATATATTTTCCTCTCAGAGGATGAATTCCTTTAATGAATTAAGTGCCTACAACATAAATCTAAACATACAAGAAAGCTGAGATTTTACACACATAATCCAAAATACTCCATTTTAGAACATAAGAATAACATAGCATTCATTTATTTTCTAGAATACTCAACCTAGTATTAAACTGTAAAACTATCTTGTAAACAAATTAAATTTTGGCCCTTAAGACTATGACACTGTAACTAAATGGGTAAATGAAAAATATGTTAGTTACAGTTAAGGTCTCTCAATATATTTCAGGGATAATGAATGAATCCTTAAATCGATACCATAAAATATACAGAATTTATAAATAATTAAGACATTTATCTTCATGGTAGAGAATAAAGTTATTGTATGTAGTTTAGATATGAAAATGAAATTCCTGTATAAAACTGGTACCATTTTTATCATTTGTAGAGCTCAGTAGCACTGCTTATTAATAATAGATTAAGCAGTTGTAGCCAGCTATATAAATTGGCAGTTGATTGCAAAGGGACCTAAAATTGCAATAGCACAGCATAGCAGTTAATGCAAAAAATGGCCCTTTCATTTGTAAAATAACAAAAATCTGCACCTTAAATTGCTGCACTCAGCTTGTAGCTGTTGTAAGGCAAAAAATTAAAGTAATATGATAAAATTAAAGCGATACAGTAGTAGCATTTACCAGCAAATATGAGTACAAATAAAAGTCAGTTTCAACACTTCCTTCTCACTGAAAATTAAAGCAAAATATTCACTAGTTTACACGATGAATTCAGAATCACTTGATCTGAGAAAGTCAAAAGGTATACCCAATATTTCAGTGGTGTACTGTGAGCTACTTCATACAGTACAAACGAGTAATATACCTTTGAAAGAATTTGACTCTGTGAACTGCTAATGAGTAGCTTTTCAGAAGCAAGATGTTTTTCCAGGGGCTTAAAAGAAATTCCTTTGCATCAACTTAGTTGTATGCAAATTAGGTTTAAAAAAAGAAAGACCTGGATGGGAACTGAGAGTAATGAAACCTTGCAAAGTACAACATAAATGAAATGCAAAGGTAAACATACTTTTGTGTATGTTGAAGTCACCACTTCATGCTTAACACTGAAAAGGCTTACTAGAAAACATCTGCTTCGATCAAAGCTAAAGTCAGCTTGGCAAAAGTAAGTGACAAACGGCCAGTTGCCACTTAAAATGCCTAATGCCAGTAACAAAATAGAAAGAATGCTGAGAGTTTGAAGTGTCCACTTTTACAAAACTAACATACAGCTTTTCAGCAATTCATTTCCTTCAGTGTTTGGACAGTATAAGCATTCTGCTAATCATGCACAATTAGAAATACTAGGAAATTGCAACAGATATGAGAGTCACTTATAATATAAAACCTTGACTAACAGGAAAAAAAGAGGTATTATAACATTTTTCTGTAGTTTGAAAAAGGTGTACATAGAAAAATAGTGAATAGTGCATGACTAAGCACACGAAATAAGAAAAATGTACAGGTCAACTCATTTATAGTAATTCAACCTTCATCTTCTGATTTACTTACTGTAAAAAATCTATTATAGCCACAATTTGGTAGTGAACTGTAGCCATCTACTGGAATGAACAGATAAAGCAAATGTTTAAAGACAATGTTCCTCCCCAGGAATCTAGCTTGCTTTGCGTGCTCTCTAGTATACGCCAGAAAAATGAACGGTGTTAGACGTTATTAATACTGAAAAAGGAGTATCTCTCTGAGCCAGCACAGGCTAAACAATGTCGAAAATACACTCATCCATTTGGCAAGCACATTTAAAAAAAAAAGCAATACTTTTTACAATTGCAATGCATAGATTGTTTGCTATAAACAGTGAAATTTTATCTTATGATCACTGTATTTACCTTTTCAAAAGCATATAATAGCAAGTGTTTCAAGTGAAACAAAATACTACTTATTAAATATTTATTTTGAAGCAAAACAAATTAGATAGTTTCAGCACTTTATTAATTTAGGACAGTGTATTTCACTAATTGCCATTGACATATAACACAGTACTAATAAGCTTAACTTTCCTTTACTTTAAAAACAAAACCAGAAAAGATCAACCCAGGCCAAGGCTTGCTGCTGTTCTGAAACATGAAAGTTTATCCCAATACTTAGGGCAATATTCTGAGTACAGCAACTCCGGGTGCATCCAGCTGTCATGAGGTAAGGAGGCATGTATTAATATTCCTAGAGGAATTAATTCAACC
Organism: Phaethon lepturus; assembly: GCF_000687285.1. Lineage (NCBI taxonomy): Eukaryota > Metazoa > Chordata > Aves > Phaethontiformes > Phaethontidae > Phaethon > Phaethon lepturus. Next base: position 3,084 of record NW_010513603.1, read on the forward strand.
TATGTTCAGTTTTCAAGTACATCGTCTAAGACATTTCAAATTTTACCAGGAAAGGAGTGAATGTTGAAGGGACAGGAGAGACCTGCAAAAAAATCCAAACCCATTATGGAGGAAAAACAACGTGCAGAAAGAGATGATGCCTTTTATTAGACTAGCTGATACTACTGGAAGAGTGAGCGAGCTCTCCTCTCAGGCTCAGAGGAAGGGACTGAGCTGGAAAGTATCTCTGCTTCTCCCTTAGGTATAGTTTCTTCTAGAAGCACCACTTCCTTGTATCTCCAGACCATCATCATGGCTGCAATAACATATAGTCTGTTCTCGGAGAAGACACTGCTAGTAGTGCAGAGGACAGTAACTCAGTCTCAAGCTGCAAGTTTCAAGATATGTCATCAGATGTAGAGATACTAATGAAATTGCTGAACGGGAAAAGGGAAAGCCAGCCACAGTAAGATCGTGGTGTTCCACTCGTAATGCAGTTTTTGGCAAATTTAATTTCTGTTATGAGGGGGCTCACAGCCTATACTATCCACACACATTCCCCTCAGTCCTCTAGGCATTTTGGCCCTCCACAAGCAGTATCAGAGTCTCTTCCAAGCATTTCAGGTAACCTACGGCACTCAGTTCATTTTATTCATAAATGCAGCAGAAACATGTTTTCTATTGCATTTGAGCCCTAAAACAGACACAGGAGATTTCACAAGGTTTAATGTCTGCCTTGAGTAAAATTAGCCCATCGAAATAAGGTACAATGTTTAATCACCACAAAAGGTGGCCAATCTAAGAAGATGAGAAGTGTAACGGTCTAAAGCTTTATGAGTTGCTTCTGGAACCTTTTCCCAAAAAAGGGGGCAAATACAGCTGGTAAGGGAAGTGGAGGATACTGACAACAGTCAAAGAGCAACAGCAAATCACTGATATGTACACACACACGCAGAGTACACCCTACAAAATGGGAAAGTGACTAGAAAATCCTTACGTCATGATTAACCCCTATATAACTCAGCCTCTATGGCTCACAGGATGCTGGCACAGTATTAAACAAAAATTATTACACAGAACAAGTCAGCAGAGTTTTGCAGTCAGAGGGATGTTAAGGTCTCCTCAACTGTGCCTGCAATTTCCTAAGTACGTTTGAAGATCCACTCCAATGCACTTATTGTGAGATCAGCAGTGCCACATGTGAAAATCAACTATTCTTCCCCCAAAAAACCTTATCTAAGCTTTATGACCTTAGAAGATCAGCACCATTCAATAATTCCAAAAATCACAAATCACTGTCTAATAAAGTGAAATGTAACTAAACAATTTTAAATGGGGAACAACATCTTGGCAAGTCACTTACAAAGGCCCATTAATGAAATTAATTAGTTAAGGTATAAACAGTAAAACTTCTACTCAGCAAATTCAGCTAGATTAAACTCTTTACATTGATGGGCTCTCACTGACAAAACCATTTTTTCTACAGCAAACGGGGAGGAATTTGTATGAACTATCCCACCAGGCAGAATTGGTAGTGAGCAGATGGGGTAGTAACATCTTTAACCAGCACTATGAAGTCTCAAAAAAAAAAAATATACTCATACTTCAAAGCATAAACCAACCATGTAATGTCATCAGGAGTTGGGGAGGGGAAGAAAAAAACAGTAAAGAAAATAGAAAATGCCAGCCCTCCAACCCTGAGTTTAGGGAAGTTTAGTTACTGTGCGGCACAACTTTTCTTTACAGCTCTCCTGCAATAATTGGTACATTAGGACTGGAAGGTGTTTTACTAATTACAATAGTAAAATCAGATGCATTGATTGCTGGATTCAGCCTTATGTTGATGAAACCTATTCTGAATCAGCTGGTGATATAAATTTAGAATCTCATGTAATACATACTACTATACAATGAATTGTTAAAAAAAAAAATTCAAAACAACCCAATCCAAAAAAAATCCTGCTAAAATCCCCAAATCAGGTCAATGCAAGGTATATATTTAAGATAGATGAATAATAAATAACTACAGCTCTGCACAGACATGATGGTTTCCCAGTATTTCAGATACTATACTACTAGGTAGAACAGCCTTTTCTTTTTCTTTTTTTCCTCCTTTCTCCCAAATCACTATCAGCAGTTTTTATAAAAGACATCTCAGTGAGATAACTGGTTATGGAATCAATAAATGATATGACAGTTCATCCAGTCCATGTAGCACTACGTGGGAAGTAGTGCCCTTCTTGTTAAGGTTCAGTATTAAAAGATATACTTGAAATACAAAAGGCTGCTGAACAAACAACACCGCATGTCAAACAATTGACCATTTCTCACAAATTTTGAAAACCTGCTGAAGAAAATAACTGTGTATAGACAGCAATAACATTTAAAATTGCCTTTATCTTTTACAGACCATTGTAAATTTGGAGGGTGAAAACTTGGTGCTAGCCAAGTCAATTGCACCATGTCCTTTGATGAAACCAAAACACAGCCAAAGCACTCTGCAGTTTTACTGGCATTTTAAAAACATCGTCTGTTTCTGCGTAACTCTAAAAGACAAGTTTGTACCATGCTACAACCGCTTAAACATAATCAACTGTCATTTCTATGTATAATACAGGAACCCTTAAAACCTGGTTTTGATAACATTAAATTACACTGGATTAACATGTGACAACTACTGCACCCATAGCATCCAGACATCATCCAAAAAAAAGGAGGAGGATAGAAAGATATAGGACCACAGATCTTACAGAAACTATGCAGCCATTCTCTACATAGGACTTTCTAGTTTTAATGGTCTATTTCACAGAACAGTCTCTCAGAAATAAACTCAACCTGTCACTATGAGGCAGACCAACATGCTGATTATACTAAAATTATGAATCTCTTTCTGAACCGCAATGTTATTCAAATCCCTTCCTCTATCCCCTTCCCGCTCTATAAGGCTCAACAAGCTGGAACAATAATGTGCTGAGCCACAGCAGCCAGATTCTATTCATCTTTTATACAACTGTGGGTACACGATTCTCAACAAACGAAGCCAAATAAAATCTGATCCTCTGCAGCATCAGCCACGTCTCTTTCTTTAAAAGGTAGGTCAGTTCCACTGTCTTTTCCCCCCCAAATCCTTTACTGTTTTTGTTTCTTCATCCCAACCATTCCCAACACTTTGCGCTAACTACTTTTGTTTTCAGCAATTATTTTCACTCCAGCGCTTGGAGGACTGATTTGGAAAACAAGCATAAATTGATTCCAAGCACCCTAATTACCAGTAATGAACACCTATCATATTCTATAAGTAAAGAACCGATCAGTTACACTACGAGAGCAGTGTAGGACTGAAAGCGAGGCGCTAAAACAACCACCGTGGCATCTGCTACTCTCGCTTTGTGAACGGCGTGGAGGGCGCCTCGAG
>NW_010513604.1:0-8801 GCF_000687285.1 Phaethon lepturus
TTTTATATTATTTAAATAAAACAAAAAATTGTTTATTTAAGTAAAATAAAATCTGTAAGCTATTTGTCTCAGTGTCATCCCACAACAGCCAGCTTTTGAGTACTGGAACAACTACTCTCCCTGTGCTTCTTTAAAGGGGATCTAAGCAGGAGCAGGGGGAGAAGAAGAATGTCTTCATTCTGTATCATTGATACAGAACTGGCAACAGGATCAACAGGAAAAGGCTGGCATGGGAGGATTATGTATTTTCAGTACTTTTGGTTGCAGAAACTTCTGGGTTTTGGCGTAAATTAATCAGAGGAGATACAGACACATCAGAAGGTGTAAGAACAAGGCTTATCCATTAGGAAGGAATGTTTTGTCATTCTAATTTGGCAAGGTTGGATTTGGACATTTATTGTAGCTGGATTATACAGTGGAAATTGTAAAGTATATAACCTTCTAGTCAAAGCTGCAACTTGCTAAACTAACATCTATGTAGTTTTCCAAGGTAGCAAAAATAGTCCCACAAAATTAGTTCTAAACCTGCTTCTCTCCTTGCTCAGATTTATACTGTCTATCTATCTGAGCTGTCCAGTTGGCTGCCTTGGAATATGAACATTCAAAAAAGGGTACTCAAATATAAGCAAAAAGTCAAACAAACATTGCTATAAGGAATCAGCAATGAAGTTGAAGAACGTTGTAGGACTAGATACAAAGTCGTCATCATCTCAGCACTACGTGGTGTGATTTTTAACCACCAAAAGACAAACTGGTTCTAATTTGTTAGAAGAAAATCCATAGGGAAATGGCTATTGATTAGCCAATAGAAGAAAACTATTCCTGTTCTTTAAATATGGTAACACTCACTTTGAACCCAAGATAATTTTGTAAGTGCCTGGCTTTCAGATATCAGAACATGGCCCCATTTCTGATAGATTATGGTTTTTACGCATCTCTGCCAATGCATTTGGGGAGGTTTGGAGGGGATGTTGTTCCTCTGGTAAATAGTTTTAACCCTATATGGGTTAATTTTTAGAAGGAGAGTGCTGGCTGGAGTTTGTTTGGGAACACATTTTAATGTGGCTTGTGAGAGTGGGATTTGACCTTGCCACTGACAGAGTGGAGGTCCTCGGCTCTGCGTGTGCAGAGGGCTTTGGACAGGTACGGAGCATCTGCCCGGCATCCCTGCTGGACCACAGCCGTGGGACCTAAGAGCTATGAAGCAGTTTCACAACTCTACCCTGCAGGGGTTGAGGTTTGCTTTTCAGTCTTTTCCTATGTGCACTTAAAACAAGAAAGTCTAAAAACCGGAGAACAAGCCTCATCCAAAATTCCTTGCTCTTCACCTGGAAAATCAAGAGCTAGGCCTAAGTGTCAGCAGCTCCAGGCTGAGCAAACACTGGCCTGTTTGTAGACACCAACTTGAACTGGACCCCTTTTGCCTTGAAGCCACACGCTGCACAGCTTTACCACTTCCTAGGCATGTTTCATAGTAAGTTATTTAAATTTCTCATTAAAATTTGGAGAAACAAAAGTAAATGTCAAAGTATGCATCTTCTCTCATTTGCAATGTTGCGCTGAGTTTATTTTTAAAGCCTTGCAACCAAGTAACCAAAAGAATGCCATGTTCTCTTCAAAGCGCATATAAAGTGCACACATTAAAAAAAAAAAAAAAACATTCTGAGTTGTCTCTAACCGAGAATTAGTTACTGAAAAAGTTAGCAAAAGACTTCGATATTCCAAGAATTGTTCAGTTTAGTAGGGGCAAGTGGCTAAAAGAAATCAATAAAGAATAACCCATCAAAGGTCACTCCATTTTTCACCTCTAGATTGGAGCCTGTAATGCTGTATTGTTATTTCTGTGACATCTATGTAGTGCAGTAGCCAATAATACATAATCCTACAGGAAACTGGTGCCTCAGACCTTATATAACATTAAAAAAAAAAAACCCACTGCTGCACATCGGAGCTTAGAATTTATTGGGTTTTTAATATTGATTGAGCTTATCTTTAAAAAAATTACCATTTCATTTAAGAAGTGTCACTGCAAGGCTTAATACTTGCCCTTACAAGCCACCTGTATAGCAACATTAATGCACAGAACATCTGAAATAGCCATTTGGGTAGTTAAAAATTAGACTTCAGGGCAGGAGACATTTTTAAAAAATGATAATCGTTTTGAGTGTCCATTGCTTTTGTCTTAGGATTAATGAAAGATAAGTAGGAAAGAGTCTACCTCACAGGCATTAGCTGGGTGCTTATTGCAAGACTGGGAGTACAGAGGTATGAGTGTCCGCTCCAAGTGACTGAGTAGGGAGTGGGGATTTGGCTTCAGTGTTACACAGTCCAGACCTCCAGCAAGCCAAGAAAGCACTCCCTCTGAACCCTAAAGCCATCTGAAAAAAGCTTTGCCGAGCCTAACATTTCAATAAAATGATGCATGTGACAAAGTTTTGCTTGACCAAAGTACTCCAGATGGCTCTCTTGGGAAGCATTAAAGGGATGAAAAGAGGTAACGCTCCTAGGAGGTGGAGGATCCACAGGACAGATAGGAGCCTTTTCCCTTTTTCTCCACGAAGTGACGTGACTGGTGCCACAGTATCAGAAATGCTGCAGAGCTCCCGAACTCCCACTCCTGTGTTTTAACTGGCGCATACCATTTAAAGATTAGACTCCCTTCAAGGCCTTTCCTTTTGTAGTGCACAATTTCGTCATGAGTATCTACTAAATCTAGTGTGTCAGTTTGAGATAGAACAGCAAGGGTTCTGCAAATTTCTTTTTCAAACAACTTAAGGCTGTGTTCCTAAAGGGCTGACAGACTGTAGCATTAAAGAAGCTCCTCTACCCTAATCAACTTTGTAAAAATCCAGAGAAACATATTCCCGTATAACTTTGACCAAGAGTTTTGAGCTCTGTGTGACAAATAGTTTCCCACCCCCACTGCAGATGTAGGCATGAAAAAAAATGGTTAGAAAGAATAGCTTTATAGACCTGTCACAGTAATCTTATCATTTTCATAATAATGCAGTCAAATTCAAAATAGATTTCAACAGACTGTTGGGAATCTGACTATAAAACTTTTTTTCTTCCATAAGAAATTCCTTAATTGAATTTTAAGAGGGAAAAAAAGAAGAAAAAAAAAATTAGTCCTGCCATGCAAACCCCCTATTTTTAAAGCCCTATTTCTCCATCTCTCTTTGCAAAAACAATAAATACATTCTTTCACACCGGGAGTTAAGAAGTATATTATTTATTGTAGTCAGGAGTTCCTTTCTCGGTATCCTGGATATGAGCTCATGCTGCACCAACAACCAACAACAGCTATTGTTCCTGGAGTTTTAAGGAAGTTTCTGTACCCTGTTTCCTGAACACAGTATGTAAACGAATACATACAAAAAAGGTGTTTCATATTATTCCAGGTATATTGGGCCCCCTCCATGTCAGCCTGCTAGCAATCTTTTTCCCAGAGTCGGAAGAGTAAATGTATACTTGTGTTTATCCATTTGTGAATGGAAACAGGTACTTCCATCACAAACTATTTGGAAACAGAACCCAAAGAAACACAACAACGTGTTTAATTTGGAAAGAGCACTTTCTAGCTCTTGGCTATTAAAACTGGCCACCCTGATGGGTTTAGTTCCTCAGATAAATCATCACTTCTGTGGTGCACTTGATTAAGAAGGCTAAGAACCTCCAGCTTCATACACATCAGAAAGGTTGATGCTTGTTATCATATAACAGCAATATCTCCCAGCAAAGGTGGTGTTGACTAAACTGAGTGACTGAGCTCAGTTCTCCACCAAATCCTCAGGCCTAATATTCATACACATGTAGATATACATGTAATACATGTATGCCTTGTTCTGCATAAAATTTACAGTTGTGCCGGAAAGATGGGATGAATATCTCCAAGGTGCACAGAAAACACATGAACCTTCTCAGAATGCAAAACCAGAATATCCCAGCATGAGCAAACAGGGCAGACCTGCCTTGCAATTTTTCCTCTTGCAATACTAGTGCCTTGCAATATTACATATTTCTGCCAGTAAAGGCAAAATCTGTTGGACTTTTCTTCACTGTCACACAGTCTTCATCTTCTGGAAGAGGGACAAGGCATATCCTGCACCAGCATATCTGCAGGTAGTAAAGGTTACTATCATTTACTTATCCTCACGAAATGCTAGCCAGTCCTCAGGCCAAAAAAATTAGGGGTATTTCTGTGGGTCGCAGTGAATGCTTGCAACCTCAAATCAGGTCTGGCAGGCTTTACTACATGCAAAGCCATGCAAATTGCTTTGTGTGGTCCCCACACAACTGTTGCTCCTAGGCAGTGCCTCACCCATACATTCAACAGTTAGCCACACCACAGTAACAGACTCACAGAAGGGCTGAGGTGGGAAGGCACCTCTAAAGATCATCTCACCCAACTCCCTTGCTCAAACAGGGTCACCTACAGCACGTTGTGCAGGACTGTGCCTAGCCGGGTTTGGAATCTCTCCAAGGATGGAAACCTGACAGCATCTCCGGGCACCCCCTTCTAGTGTTCAATCACTCTCACAGTAAAAAAGTGTTTTCTTATGTTTAAGTGGAATTTCCTGTGTTGCAATTTATGCCCAATGCCTCTTGTCCTGTCAGTGGACATATCTGGGAAGAGTCTGGTTCCAGTCTACTAAAGGAAAGAAGATGCTCATTTTACTGCTATGGTTCTGCTACACACCCATGCATTTCCCCACTGCCTGCTGGAGCTCTTCCCCCTCATGTGAGATGCCACAGAGACATCCAGTAGAAAACACATCCCAAAGACCCCGCCGTGCTGGTCCTGGTCATGGTGCTGCTGGAGCACTGCAGTAAGCACAGCTCACTAAAAGGAGATAGAGGAATATCCCACAGTGTTAGGCTGAGCAGAATTCCGTAGAGGCAAATCCCTCTCAGTGACATTCCTGTCTTTCCTTCAAGGAACTTCATCCAGGCCCCTCCTTCCAGGTGCCAGCTATCATGGTAAGTCCCTACCCTCAGTCGTCCCAGTTTAACCACTGCTACCTTTACAATGCAACGATCTAGAAAAGGAGACTGTTTTCTGGTGAGGATTGATAACTGTGATTTGAACCTTGAAATGGGACAAGAAATAAAGACGTGACAAAGACATTAACAATGTTTGGTTTAATATATCAAGGCTGGGCAAGCCAATTAGGACTGGATAGAAAGTAAGCCAAATCTTTTCCCACAACTCTAATCCTTTCTGTAGGATTTGAAAGAGAATAAAAAGCTGCTACTGCTTTAAAAGTTACTTTCATGGTCATTTTTATGTTTTTATACTAATACTCATGCTCCTGCCAGGAGCACAAGTGAAAGTGCTGAAATACCCTACAGCCTTTCCTGTGAGATTTACAGACTAATTTTACAGATCTAACAAGTTTGAATTATTGGGATAGGATTCAAATAAGCTTCTAAATTTGGGAGTATCTCTCTGAATCCAATATGAGATCTTTACTATTTGCATTTCCCTCAGCCTTATGGGAGCCACAGTATATTGTTGTGTTTTTACTGCATGTCCTATTTAAGGCTTTAATGCTGGCTCTTAGATCTTTTATTTCCAGGCAATCTGTTCAATTACTAACAGTGTCCAATTGACTCCTCCAACTGCCGCTATTCTCAGAGCGTGAAACCGTAAGTGAACTTGGAGGAGCAGAGTGAGGGCAGGCAGAGGTATGTACAGCCCAATGAAGTCTGGGATGGTTAGTCTGTACTGCAGCTGCATTTCCATTTAAGATTTCAGAGAACTTTAATAACAGTCCATTGGTGAGAAAAATCGAGGAAGCGAAATGAACAAAGGGAGAATCAAACAGGAGGATAAGACCATGTCTCACCACCCAGCAGCCTCTTCAGTCCTGTAACATGGGATTCCCTCTTGAACACCCAAGCAGGAAGCACTATGGATGGGACTGCAGTCCCTAGAACAATCCAGGAAAGATATTTTAGTGTAAAAAATTACTCTTCCCAGTGTCTAAATTATGCCAAGGATCTCCCTATTCCTCCTATAAAATTAAAAGAACAAAAGGCAACTTAAAGCCCCCTCTATCCTTGAACTGAACTTCTTAGTTTTAGCTCATCAGGCTAGTGCTGAATTTTAAATGAAATATTTAATTGTCCATTTTCTCGTTCCACCCAAAAGTGGAAGGAAAAAATCATCAGTATTAATAATCAAAACCCACACAAAGAGAAATTTTAATACATATATATGAATTGTGCCCTTGTAGACAAGGCTGCGGCTATCAATTGCTCCCTGGCAATGAATAACGAATTAACCTTCTGATCATCATCAGCTATGATTTTACTCTGCGTATGTCATGAAGTCAGTGGGGACCTGATCCTGCAAACATTTTGGAACACTTTTTTTGACCCTAAATATATATTACTTAACCCCCATGATTCCATCTTATTTGAGAATAACTTTAATAGAGTAGCTTTAGAGTATCTGCAAATGTGGGTGTTTGTGGTATTCGTGAGTATGTTTGAAAAAAAATCTGTGTTAATATAGATATTTCTCGAGTGTAAATGTAGAAGTTAAGGAAAATATTTTTTAAAAATTCTTAGATAGAAATTCAAAGAAAAAATACTAGTTCTTGTCTTTCTCAATGCATTCTTTTCACTGTATGTTTTAAGTAACAAACCCCTTAATCTTATTAACTTAAAATCATGTCTCTTTTTCGTCATTTAGCAAAAAAAAAAACCAAAACATCTTTTGAGGGCCTAAACTTAGAAACCATATTTTTCCATAGGCTTTGAAAAGCAAAATCTAAAACCATTCCAAAGGAAAAAGGTTAATGAATAAATAACTCCTCCATTTTTGTTCTACTTCCACAAGCCTCACCACCATGCAGAGACACGCACAGAGTTTAAGAACTGACTGGCAGCTGAAAGCAGCTCTTCCATACAAGCAACACTACAATAAAACCTATAGAAAAGATGACTGCAAGTGAACGAGAGCGTTGGTCTTAGAAAGGCATTTTAAAATATTTTGAATTCAGCTATTAATATTGTATTAAAAAAATAATAGTTTTAGTTCAAATTCCCATGTTTCAAAGCTCACACAGCTCTAACACTGAGGTTATCTTGTTTGGCATGAGAACAGCTCATGTCTACATTAAAGCTGGAAGCTTAGAAGTGACATAAACAGGCCTTTTTCTATAAAGATAAAAGGCTAAGCTTTAAAGAATTTTATATTTATAGATAAACGTTTCCATAGTAATCATTACAGTGAAACTTGCTGGTGTCAGCAATCCTTTGCATACAAAAACGGCTTATATTCAAATTAGCAGGAATCACAGAATCAGATCCCAGCTGCTACCTGAAAGAAGGGCTTACAGGACAAGTGTGAGCGGGGGTCTCTGGGGTGGACAATTGCCCTTGCTTTGATCACATCTCTGCTCCTTTCTGTCCTACGTGCCCATAAATAAAACAGGAGATACGCTGTAGGAGGCAACCTTGCAGCACACAAAAACAATTTAGGAGACCCAGATGTCCTTTTCCATCTCTAATTTGTAAGTTCCAATGATATAAATACAGACAAATTAAAAAGCATGAGACAGGCAACAAGCAGAAAGCTGGGTCAGATGGTTTTCCCCTCACCTGTTCCCTGCAACTTGGGTTCTTTTAGAATATGGTACAAATTCAATCCCTGCTTTGGGAGGATGTCCATTTCTTGTTACTTAGGGCAAAATCTCTTTCCCACAGCCCTCAGTGGAGCCGAATTGCCCCGCTAGTCCTCAGCAAAGGCCTCGTATGAGCACTGTCCCACTGATGAGCCTCGCTGGATCAGGACTGCCTCCTTACTACATCCCCTGCAACAGGCAGACTAGCATTTAAAATGATGGAAGTTATTTAAAGCAACCAGGCTACAGTAATCATGTAAGATAAGACTCAAACTGCATGTTTCTGGAGGTTTCTACAATACCCTGAAGTCAATTAGGTTTTAATTAAAAAAAAAAAAAAAGTGACGTGAAGGCTTTCAGTCTATGAATTTTTAAAGCACCGCTAGTTAATTAAACAAAGGAAGGAAAATATCACACTCCCTTTTTTACAGGTGGCAAGATGAAGGAGAAGAGAGGTGAGGTGACTTACTCGGGGACAACATGGTAAGTCAGTAGTGCCTGGCACAGAACCAAGCCTCCTCACTCTCAGATTACATCCTACTCACTCCTTGAAGTCCTGAAGAAGGGAAAAGAAAAATAGCTAAGAGAGCTGTTCAGCTTTGAAATGAGAACGCTGTGTGTGTGAGCCCACAGGCATACGAACATATTGCCGTGAGAGAGATGCACGTAATACTCCCTGATCAGCAATAATAAAAACCTCCCTCCTCCACCTTTTTTCTTTAAAAAAAAAAAAAAAAAAAAAAAAAAAGGAAAACCAGGGCGGGGGGTAAGTTTGAGTGGTTTGCAATTAATATACAAATGTTTCCATTGTCATCAGCGCACTGGTACCTGTCACTGTGGGCACCTCTTCCCAGAGAGGGCTCGCTCCCTGCTGCTCTGGGCGCACGGCGCTCTGACAAGAGGCTACTTTCACGGGCTGCTGCGGGTGCACGTTCAATAGCCGTTCGACCCAGCTTTTTATGGTATCTTTGGAGACGTGTATCCAGTTGTTTGGCTCCTTGCAAAGCTACTGAAGTCTGGGACTCAGCTGGCAGAAAAGTAGCCTCCAATAAATAATGAAACTCTTCTGGACGGGGAGATGTTTGTGTTAACACCCAGCAGAAGGGAGGGAACGGAGCCGGGAAGAGTGGCCGCACTTCAAAGAGGTTGCCCCCGGCAGCGCGGGCG